>NW_007245764.1:432739-526467 GCF_000164805.1 Carlito syrichta
CTGTTGCCCAGACTGGAGTGCAGTGGCCACTCCCAGCCACTGCAGCCTCGGCCTGCTGGGTTCCGACGATCCTTCCGCCTCAGCCTTCCAAGTAGCTGGAACTACAGGTGTGAGCTACCATGCCCAGCTAATTTTTTGATTTATTGTAGAGATGAGGTCTCACCAAGTTGCCCAGGGGGTCTCGAACCTGCTGGCTCAGGCAATCCACTCACCTCAGCCTCCCAAGGCGCGGGATTACAGGCTGAACCACCGAGCTCGGCTAAGAGCCAGATTCTTTTTTTTTTTTTTTTTTTTTTTTGAGTTGGAGTCTCACTCTGTCGCCCAGACTGGAGTGCAGTGGCCACTCCCATTCTTTAGACGCTCCCGTTCTTTAACTTAGATCCTGTACCCTTGAATCAATTGTGATAAGTAGGATATTTAGAGTTTACAATTAGATCTGTATTGATCATGTTCCCTCTGGAGTCAGGCATGGTGTCCTATCTAAAGCACCTTACCTGAAATTGGAGACAGATATTTTCTACCAAACTTTATGTTGTTCCTACCTTTAAAAGGGGGGGAATATTAATGGGCTTCCAGAATAATCAAACAGCTGTCCACTATAGAACAACTAAGCCATTTGGTTGAGGGCTCCAAGGAACATGCAATAAAAATGAGCCTTTCAAGTCGGGCTCGGTAGCTCAGCCTGTAATCCCGCGCCTTTGGGAGGCTGAGGTGAGTGGATTGCCTGAGCCCGCGGGTTCGAGACCCGCCTGGGCAGCGAGACCTCATCTCTGCAATAAATCAAAAACTCAATCGGGCGGGTTGCGCATGCCTTTAATTCTGGCTACTCGGAAGGCTGAGGCGGAAGGATCGCTGGAGCCCAGCAGGTCAAGGCTGCGGTGGCCAGGAGCGGCCACTGCACTCCAGTCTGGGCTACAGAGCGAGACTCCAACTCAAAAAAAAAAAAAAAAAAAAAGGACTCCACCAAAAAAAAAAAATAAAAAAAAAAAATGAGCCTCTCTCATGGATGAGTGAGTAACAAATATAAAAGAATGCCTGAGAACACCTTAGCCATGGCCGACTCCATATTAACTGCAAGGCAAAATCAATTTGATGTAATGATTTGAGCTTACAGGATATTTTAGGAAAGGCAAAATCAATGTAGAATTAGTCAAAATCAGCATGTCTTCCTTAATTAAGTGTAGATCATAAGAACACCTATTTAAGAAAAAGAATAAACCAAATGACATTTTAGAAAGCAGAAGTGAGAGAAGCTACAGTTCTTTTAATTTGACTGTTTCTCTAATATCTAAAAAAAGATTCACAAGGATAAGAATCATGCTTTATTCAGTCTATATAGGATGGCAAATAATGATAAGATGATGCTAGAGTATAAAGGATGATAATGACTAAACTCTCTCTTCTCATCATCATGAAGAAGATATGGCCTAGAGATGACACACATATTAGAATCAGTTGCTTATTGAATGTGAATTCTATGTGACCTTTGGTGAAACGTCTCACTTCTCTAAGCCTCAGCTGCTTAATGTCTAAAGTAGGGATAATAATAATTCTTACCTATAGTGTTGTGAAGTGAGGAAATCCATGAAGCATGAAGAGATTGTTTGACAGAACAAATGTTCAATAATTATTAGATATTCCTCTCCTCCTCTTTCTCTTCCTTCCACTTATCCTATCATGCTCATAGTTGTTACTACATGACAGTTAATGTTATCTAAATATACTATTTTCCTTTGGATTTATTAGATTCTATATTTTTCTGTTCTGTTTCTTTTCAATAAGCAATAAAACGTATAGGAGAAATAAAATTATAGAAAACAAGGAAAAAGAAACTAGGCTGTGAAAACTAAAAGGTAACATTTTAAGCACCCTACCCAACTGAATGGACCCCACTTGGTCAAGAGGATCCCAGATAAACCTTAAAAACTGAGTTCCCGGCCATAACCAGTCAAACATAACCCATAATGCCCTCCCTCCCTTTTACAGTTTCGACACAACAACAGACCAACATTAATATTAAAATAGAGATTATAAGTCTGTGGGAACGAATACTTTGTGGCAATAAGATGTCAAAGTATAAACAAAACTTAAGTCCCTGCCGGGCAAGGATTAAGTCACACACCACTGCACTTAAAGAATAAACTATGCTCTAACTGTCACAAAGTTTTTCCTTTTTTTTTTTTTCCTGGCAGCTAAATAAGCACTGGCTTTGAGATAAGCAGTAGGAAAACAATTACAGCTCATCCACCTCCAGACACTAACTGACCCCCTTGTTCCACAAGCCATAGCTACAGCTTTGATTGGACAAGAGACTGAATTCAGAACCTTCCTCCTAATAAGAGACCACTAACCATGGACTGGTTCTGATTCTTTTACAGAGCCTGCACACTTGAGTGCCCTGTGCACTTGCGTGTACCACTTCACTTTTTGATATATAAAGCTAATTATAAATACATTTAAATGTTAAGTCTCTACCTCCAAAATGAGCATGGGGTGTATGTAACTGCATATTTGTTCACTAAGTATGCGTCTGGACCCCCTTCATAAATGTTCCTAGCTCCTCCTATAACCTGTTGAATATGTTTACTTAGCCAACCGCTTCATCATAAATTCTTGTCTCACCTTTCTTCCTTCTGAGTGCCTGCTTTTCAGGCTCTGCCAAAGGCTATGGTTCCCAGCCTGAGAGATGGCCAGCCTGCAGGTTATAATCCGTCATAAAAATTAAGATCTTCTTTCCAAATTTATAAGTTTTTGATTGTTCAGTTAACATACCCATAATTTTATTCATCCAATTATAAATACTATTAATATTTTGATACTTTAAAATTTTTCTTCTGAATAACTTTTGTATACTTGCTTTGTGTGTGCGTTTTAAGAATAAAATACTCTGTATTTGTTCATGTTGCCATCTACTAATATTTTTTAATGTTTGTTTTACAGAAGGTATGGCATTTTTTATTATATCTCAAGTCTAAAACTTTACCTGAATTTGAATTTTTAGGTTAGTTTTTTTATTTAGGTAACTAGTTGAATAATTAGATATTTGTCAGATTTTTATTTTGAGTTTTTTTATATTTAAGAAGCAGGAAACTTTTTAAAATTACTGTAAAAAGGTAGCATTAAAAATATTAGTCTGGGCAGAAGTTTCAGAAATATTCATAATTAAATAAATGCAGATTTTAGTGTGTAATCTAACAAATAAAAGTACTAAAGAAGATAAATTGCTTAAGTGTCCTCAGAATGGAGCAGTTTCAAAAGGTGTATTTAAAAGTTATTTTCAACTTTAAAATAGCCAACCTTAAGATCTAATTTAATCTAGTATATAAACAACTCATTCAGTTATAATCTCATTGTCAATTATCTTCTCCAAAATTTCAGGATAGAAAAATTGAAAACTGTATGCCCAGTTCTTTCCTATGGTGAGAACCAGCTCTTCATACTTTCTTATACATTCCTGAAGGAACTAAAGAATAATTTCATCTCTGTTGCAAGTAGACAATTGATATCCAACAGTCAGCTGCCCCCATAGCCAATGCTCCTGCACTACTTATGGTCCGTTGAAGTGCAGCCGCTCCCAACTTTTCCCACAGATAGCTGAAAAATCAGTGGTAGATGTGGTGGGGGAGTGGAAATAGGAAGTGAGACATTCTCAGCGGAACCCTTTTCAGTTATGCATTCTTTCCTCTCAGTCTATTCCCATAAGAGCTCCAAGTTCAAGAACTTTCATTGTTTTGTTGTTTCTAATATCATGAAAAATATCCCAAAATGAAGTAAAAGTATTTTTGATAACAAAACTCAGGGAAGTTTTGGCATCACCTTTAACCCAGTCCCTACCGTCTTTCCCAAATGCCAATATTTCTCCTTCTTCCCTGCCACTTCCATCTTCCATTAATCACATCTAACCAACTCACTAAACAGACAAGATTTCCACAGTTCCTCTTATTGTTGTCTCCTCCCTTTCATTAACTTAACTGATGCTTGACTTTTCTAAGTTGTTGCAGGAGGCATCATTTGGTCTTCCTGATATCCTCCCGGTTCTATTTATTCTTTAGCTATGACCAAGATGATTTGTCTAAGTTTGAAAATTATCTAATTATTCTGCTTTAAATTTTTTTTAAAATCCATTGTTTCATTGTGCTGGTAAGATAGATACAAACTTCTTACATTGGTATAAAAGTCTTTGCATGGCACGCTTCTACTCTAACATCAGAATGTTATCTTAACTATCTTCTCTCCATCTCTCCTGTTTCATCCCTCCCCTGTCACACCTACTTTGCTAGTAACTCAGAACTTGTACCAATTTCTCCTTATACGATTTATTTTCTTGCCTACATACCTTTGCATATGACATTCTTCTAGCACAGAAAAGAGTATCAGAATTAACATTTGTTGAGCACACTCAATCTTCCAAGCATATGATCTGCATAACATTTCAAAAACATAGAAATGATTGTATGTATTTTGTAGGAAAAGAAAATTGTCCAAGCACATGATCATGACTGATGATGTTGCCTGGTTTAAAATCTTTGTCTTTTTCCTCTTGTGTAGAATGTTCTACACCCAACTTTTTGCTGGAAAAAAATCTTCATTTGACCTTTAAATCTCAGTTTAGGCTTTAGCTCTTCTCTAAAGGCTCAGACAGAATAAGGACTAAACTTCCATAGTGTTACAATATCTGTTTGGGTGATCTCAGACTTTCAGTATGAAAGACTCAGAGAAGCAATCCATTTGGAACAAAAGGAGAGTGGGCGATCTTGAAGCTTCATTCACAGAATGAGCACACTATTTTTACTCTGTGTTTTATGCTGATAAAGATGTTATGTCCCCAGCCAAACTACATGTTGGCATTGCAATATGGCCTCTCTTACAACAGGAGTTGTATTCTAATCTTCCACTAATATATCTACCTGTCAGACTAACCAAGTAAGCTCCTTACACACAGTATTTGTCTTGCACACAGTATTTATCTTTCTATTCCATGCCCTTTTAAGAGGATCTAGCTTCATGTAGGTACTCAGTAAATGTAGGATGAATGAGAGCAGGACTGGAAGAAATGGATATTACCTACCATAATGTTACTTTGGAATATTTTCATTGAACTTTATTACAAGCCAGTTTTAGAAGTTTGGTGTTTTCAGTTAACAAAAGCCAAAGTTCTAACTATCTGTTAATGGCATATATGGCTATTATTATAGTTAGGTTTCAATACATTGAAATAAATAGGTCACTTTAATAACCAAAGTCAATGATCCATTTATCCAACTAAGTGCCATAATTTCTTCTTAAAAAGATAACTTCACAGTTAATTCAGTTCAATCTTAGTAATTGCTATATTTCTATTATTACAATTCAATTAAAATTAAACATTTTTTTAAACCAGCTTGAAACTTGGATAGTTTAGATAAAAATAGAAATTGCAAATTGTAAAAGGTCTAAGAAAACATGTCATTTATGCTTTTATCATCTGAAAATAGGAACCCATAAAAGACAGGGCTATAATTCTAGAAGTAAACCTAGGAGGCAGATCCTAATATTTTGTGTCAAATGTTGAGGGAGAAAATTTGACAAAGAATCACATACAGCTCATTGCTTCTTCATTTATCCAATAAAATAAGGCAAGAAGCAATCATAATATTTCAATTTTCTCTCTAAACTCACTAAAACAACAGTGACTGTTATTTGAGCTTCTATGAGGCAAAACACTAGATTCTTTGCTGAACTAACCTGATTTTCACAAGTAAAATCTAGGGTAGGTAATATTCTCTTTTCTCTTGCGACAAGGACACTGAGGCTCAAATAATTTGCATAATTTATCACAATAAACAAGGGAATTGACATGCATCTTCTATAACTTATCTGATATCTAAAACCTGGCAATTGTCTATACTATCTTGATTTATAACTATAAAGCCTACTTAGTTATTTCAGATATATGGAATTCAAGTTAAAAACATCATTTAAAATCATGACCATTTATAGAAGTTCACTTAACCTTTCTAATGCTCAATTTACTTAATAAAATTATTTTGAGAATTAATGATGGAATCAACATCAGGTACCCTGTCTGGTTCATAACTTATAATAAGCATTCAACAAACTTTAGAAGATGATGACAACTATGATGGTGATGATGATGATGAAGATGTTGATTGATAATGATGATTTAGAATAACCTACTCATTTTTCAATGATTTAATAAGAAACTGGCTCAGAGAAATCAAATAACAAGGATTCAGGGGAAAATGGTGGCACAATTTTCACTTCTTTATAGGGCACTGCTTACCTAAAGATTGCCTGATAATATGCTATGATGAATTTGACTATGTATATCCTGAAATGCAGGCTTAAAAAAAGATGATCTTCTCTAGGTTCAGGATGATATAATGCCTTGCTACTCAATGCGTGTTCCGCAAACCAGCATCATCAACATTACCTGGAACTTAATTAAAAATGCAGACACTGAGGCCCTTCCTGGGACTTGATTAACCAGAATCTGCATTTTAACAAGATGCCCAGTGACTCACAGTACCATTAAGGATAGAGGAGCACTGCTACAGCACTTATCAACCTGGAGGTAAAATAAAAATTAGGATGATAGGCTGTGGAGACACACCTGGGTTCCAACCTTGTCTCCACCTTTTGCTAGCTGTGAGACCTTGGGCAAGTTCTTACAAGGATTAAATGCCATAATGTATTTAAAGCATCTAGTAGAGTATGTTATTTTAACTATCATAATAATTAACACAGACTCAGATAATAATTTTAAGAAGTAAATTTTAAATGACAAATCACGAGAAGACAAAGTTTTGGGCATGAATTTAAATCTTTCATCTTCCAAGTTAAATGAGAATAAAAGCTACTTATAGAGACAATTTTGAGGGTAATTATGAAACATTTATGCTTGGTTTTAAGAATACATGTGTGTGTGTGTGTGTGTGTGTGTGTGTGTGTGTGTGTGTATGAATTCTCAACTTTATACAAAATGTTTTTTATTCTCAAATATAGATCATAGCCAGGAGGGAATACAAACCCAATTCAAGAGTCTATGTTGGACTCTGTCCACTGGCCATCTTTAACTGATCATTCTCATTTTATATATCAGTTTATGGAAATTCAGATTTTTCATTTGTTAAGTATCAAATTAACTCAATGTTAATACTTATATTATTAGCTTTCAGTGTGTTGTAATACCGGACTATTGATGAGATGACCTGTTTTCGAATGTTTTAAAAATAACCTATCCAGTAAAAATTAAAGAAAGATCACAGGTTTTAACATGGTTTATCATAGGAAATGATATTGTTAACTAGAAAAGAAGATGGGGTACTCATAAGTCATGAGTTTTAGGAGAAAATAACTTCTTTTGAGCAAAACTGAATTTTTTTTAAAACATAACTTTGCAAATGCACTTAAATTCACATGTTCTCATTTTCTATATGTGTAAAATAATATGATAGTCAGTGGTGAAATAGTACATTGAAGAACATTTTTGGACTTGGGGGTGTATTTTAGCACTCTTAATGTCACATGATTTATCTGAATCTTTATGAAATATGACTTATAAGTCTTTATGAAGTGGCTTTATAAATGAAGATAGAAGGGTTTTCTACTGCCAGCCATGTCTGGGTAGCATCTATGTATCCATTCTCCAGCTCATGACCAAAAGGGTACTCTTTAAATTTGTTTTGGCTGGTGCTATATAAATAAGACATGAGTCGTTCTAAACATATGAGATCACCAGATGGCCTTAGCATAAATTAGATAATAGGATAATAGTATTACAATTTTTCCAGGGCATATTTTCTCCTTATATGGGTAATTACATCTAATTATTTTTCTGAAAATAATAAGCAAATTATAAGTTGGTGACTGTAATTGTCATATTTCAGTCTATTTCATTATCTAATGTTGATCTTCAAGTATTCTATGTACAGTTGGAGCACTAAAGTTAATGCCTAGTTTGTAATACCTAATTTAGAGCTTTTGAAGATGAAAATCTAAAGCCACATGAACAGATTGATTTGGGTTGTTAAAAATTAATTTGACCTTTTCTTTTAAATTATAAAGAAGCTTGGGTCATGACAAAGATCCACTGATTAGTTCTTAACAAATTCCTCATCAATAAAGCTTAGGAGTTAATTTTTAATTATTATGGTAACCTATCTTTCCGTTTATTATCAGTTGACACCATGGACCTGTAAGGAATGGCTTGTTATTGCTGATTTTTTGTCACTTTAGACATCCTTGAAATATTATATTTGATAATAATCCTAAGACCTGAATAAATTGCCTAAGATAAGAGTCTTTTTTCTTTTTTCTTTTTCTTTTTGAGTTGGAGTCTCACTCTGTCACCCAGACTGGAATGCAGTGGCCGCTCCTGGCCACCTCAGCTTCGACCTGCTGGGATCCGGCGATCCTTCCGCCTCAGCCTTCCAAGTAGCCAGAATTACAGGCATGCGCTACCACGCCCGGCTGATTTTTTCACTCACCTCAGCCTCCCAAAGACGCGGGATTACAGGCTGAGCCACCAAGCCCGGCTGAGTCATTTTTCTTATACTTTAGCCAAGTAGGTAAGTCCTCTCTAGCCATTAAGAGCAAGTTAGAATTGATTCCATCCTGATAATAAAGATCTGGCTCAATCTCTTTTTTTAAGTTAATAAAGCTAATATGCATCATATTTCTTCCTTTCTTAAAAATGATGTCATGGCTGGGTGCAATGGCTCGCACCCATAATCCCAGCACTTTGGGAGACAGAGGTGAAAGGATTGCCTGAGCCCACAGGTTCATGACCAGCCTAGGCAACTTGGCAAAACTTCATCTCCACAATAAATTTTTTTAAAAAATTAGCCAGGTGTGGTGGCATGTGCCTGTAGTTCCAGTTACTTGGAAGGCTGAAGCAGAAGGATAGCCTGAGTCCAGCAGGTCAAGGCTGTAGTGGCCGGGAGTGTGCCACTGCCTTCCAGTCTGGATGACAGAGTGAGACTTCAACTCAAAAAAAAAAAAAATGATGTCACATACAGGGTCTGACATCTAAGTGCATGAATTCATCCTAGAAAAAGTGCTACATACCTCATTGCTGAATATCACTACGGTCACCTTTGAAGAACTCCTCTTGGGAAGCTATGTACTGATGTTAGCAGCTAGTCCACCCATCAGAGTAATTTTGGAACTCTTTCTGGAAGGGCAATCAGAGCTGTCATCATATTACCCTTGATGTTCTCAATGTCCTCAAAATATCTTCTTTCAACATTTTCTTTATTTTTGGGAAAAGGAAAAGTCACTGGAGGCCATATCAGGTGAGTAGAGAGGGTGTTCCAGTACAGTTATTTTTTTTACTGGCTAAACTGCTTCACAGACAGTGCTGGGTGAGCTAGTGCATTGTCATCATGCAAGAGTTCCTTCAGGACCATTTTTGCACAAGCCTTTCTGAAGGGGTCCAGCCCCTTTGCCAGGTCGTGAGATCTCCTGAAGGAGAGACGGATAGGCGAAAGACAAAAACAATATACTCGGACACCTGCTTCCTGAACAGATGACAACTTAATGTTAGTTAACACAGAGCTTTTATACCATTCATAAAGGGGCAAGACAAAGAAAATTCCTTCACGTACATATCCTTTAAAAGTTACCACCATCTAGCAGTCTTTAGAAGAAACAAATAAGCCAAAAACACTATCTACTTTCAGTTAATGAGTCTTTATCATAAAGCCAAAAATGATAGTTTTAGTTCAAAGTCCCGAATTACAGTCCTTGAAATGTTTCAAGTAAGTTCCCAGGTGCAAAGTTCTCCATGAAGCAGTAGTTCTACTTCTGGGGCTTCTATGACCTTCAGAGCTTTGTAATCGCCTTTCTTGTCCAGGTGTCTTCGTTACTTTTCTCTTATCCTGCAGTGTTTATTTCTAAAGAGAACTCAAAAGAAGCTTTCAGTAATGTTTCCCAGGCCCCCAAGGTTGCTTTCTGTATTTAGTTAATTATCATAAAAGTATCTAATTAGTATATTATGAATTCAGTGAAAACACTCCATAAACGTTTACTTAAAATTTAACTATAGAATTAAGTAAAAACCTTAATGATTAATCTATATCCTAAGTCTGTGAAGACAGTGTTATAAATCACCTACATATCTCCTAGATAAGTGTTAGAACTTATAATGAGCTCATAATGAACTTACCATAAACTTGTGCTTCTAAAGAACCTTATGTCTAAACACTAAACTGCGTAATTCTAAATCAAATAAGGAGTGAATATACTAATATCATTTTTCATTCAAGCAATATCTAGTAACTTATAACCAAGTGAAAGAAAGCATTCTTGATGTGCTTCAGAGTTTAACCCTTGCATATGTTAGAAAAGGCCAAGCTGCATAGTGGGAAAATGGGAAAATGAACCATGACAGTCTCAGGTTAGGTGTAAGTACTTCGCATAAACATGCCATTTTCTTCTTCCACGACTGCACAGAATTTCTTCAGCCGTATCAAACAGCAAGGGTGGAACACAGAAGGGCCTCAGCTTCCCGGGCTCGCCCTGCGACCCAGGGTCTACGGCCCACCGGGACCCTGTCAATCATGTGGACTCCAAGGCTGGCTCCCCGTACCTTTCTCTTGCCAAGATTTTCAGTTAAGATTTTTCTATTTCTCTACTGATGCTTATTTGGTCTACTATCCTTCTCATAGCTGATGATTTTGATACTTGATTTGCTGAATTGTTGCAATGTTATCATCAGTTCTGTTTGTTACTAGCCATCCTAACTACTTTTCATCAGTGATGCTTTCTCTCCCCTCAGTAAAACGTTTAATCCATTTGTACACTCCATTTCCTTCTTGATATTATTTCCACAAATCTGGACTCATTTGTCCCTGATTTCACTTCCACTCTTGCCAGTTTTAACAAGAAATTGAATGTTTGTTCGCTGCTCTAATTCCAGCTTGGACATTCTTGTAACAGCACACAAAAACATGCAGCAACAATAATGAATGCCACTCAGCAAGACACAGCCACACATCGACATAACACAAATATGAGTCACTGATATCCCAACACAGATATGAGGAACTGAAACCTTACTGAGTTGTTTGTACAGTGCTGCCAACATAAGTGCATGGTGCAAGTTCACGAACTTAATTGTCAGACCCCATAAGTATATGAAAACAGTTTACTCATTCCATTATAATGTTGCATTCTTCTTCATCTGAAGATTTTAGTTTAAGCTAGTGTTAAACATATGTGAAAAGGTCAAAGTTGCTATAAATTATAAGGAATCAAGATGTTTTTATTAGTGTTCATAGCTTTTGTAATTTAAATATTTATCATTAAAACAGTTTATTTTCCAGTACATCTACCACACTTTATAGAAAGTGCTTTAAAATACCCTCTGTATTCCACAACCTGGTGTCATCTGAAAACATCTTACACTTGAAGTATTGTAAAAGAGTTCAATCTGTTCTACTTGCCTTCTTTCTTTGTTCTGTCCAGTTTGTCAATTCATTATATTCATTCATTAATACTCTTCTGGTAATCACCATATGCCCTCTTCTGTGTTCTCTAAGTACAGTGGAGAGCTGAAAGAGATGTAAAGTCTGTTCTTAAAGGCCTTACAAGCAAATTGAGAAAAGTCACAATTGGTTAATGCCAGGCAAGAGATTTATGCAGTTAAAAGAGGGGTGGGGGTAGGGTTGGAAGTGTTATAATGGGGGATCTGACCTGGCCCCACAGACCAGGAGAAACTATTTGAACTGAGAGCTAAAGAATGATAAAGGCTCAGCCTATAATCCCAGCTTTTTCGGTGGCTGAGGTGAGTGGATTGTCTGAGCCCACAGGTTCAAGACTGGCCCGGGGAACCCAGAAAGAACTCACTCATCTCTACAATAAATCAAAAATTAGCTGAGTATGGTAGTGTGCACCTGTAGTTCTGGCTACTTGGAGGGCTGAGGTGGAAGATCGCTGGAATCCAACAGGACTGACACTGGAGTGGCCATGAGTGTGCCATTGCACTCTAGCCTGGGCAACAGAATGAGACTCCAACTCAAAAAAAAAAAAAAGAAAAGAAAAGAATGGCCAGGCATTATTTAGGCATGGAGCAAGGAAATATATCCAGTGCAGATGGCATAGATATGCAAGAATCCTGTAGAGGGAGGCATAAGGAAAGGATAGGGCATGTGTGTCTCAACTGTAGAACCTGAGAAAGTAGGACCCAGAGGAAGCCGTTGGGGCAAACAGAGAACTGCACATGCAGGGCCTTAAGAGTCAGGGTGAGTTCTTTCTTCATCCTCAAAGAGCGAGACAGTAACTGGGAATGGGGAGGATAATAAAACTCATTTTTTGAAAATTTCCACTGACTTTATGTGGAAGAGATTGGATAGAGCAGAGCCGGGTAAATAATTTAGTGCACCATTCGATGAGGTAGGGGGATTAGATCATGGTAGATGAGAATAAAGAGAGAGTGGTGGAGATGGAGAGAAGTCAATGGATTTGTGAAATTTTTAAGAGCTAGAAATGAGGAGATTGTATAAGAGGATCATCCTAAACATCACAGTTATTCATCCTCTCAAATGCGGCTTTGTACTTGTCTTGAATTGCCCAGAGAATGAGGATCGTTGCCACTGGAAACACACATTTAGTGAGCCCCAAACCTACTTATGCACCATACTACCCTCAGGAAAATGTGAAACGCTGTAAGCTGGCATACAAACCTCTCAGTCTGACCCTGACCATCTCATGACTTATTTTCTATTATTCTTCTCCAGGAACTAAAGTATGTACAGGCACAGTTCATTTGATTGCATTTCACTTTGCTGCACTTCACAGAATCTGTATTTGTTTTTTTTTGTTTTTTGTTTTTACAAATTGAAGGCTGGTAGCAACCCTGAGTAGAGCAAGTCTATTGGTGCATTTTTCCAAAACTTATGATCACCCACTTCATTGTCTCTGTATCACAGTTTGGTAATTCTCACAATATTTTATTTTATTTTTATTTTAAAGATGTGGGGTACAATTTAGGGTTAGGTTTTCAAACTTTCATTATGCAGGTGCCCTTGTTGATGAGATGTGCCCCTCCCTCCTCTGGGAGTTTCCCACTACTGCCAATTCCTTTTTTATAGTATTATGACAATTATTCAAGGTCCGCTTCTGAGTCTCACAATATTTTAAATGTTTTCATTATTATTACAGCTGGTCTGGTGATCTGTTACCCATGAAACTGATGTTACTATTGTAATTAATTTGGGGTGCCATGAACTATATAAACATATCAGATGGCAAACAATAAATGTGTGTGTTCTGACTCCTTCACTAACTGACTACTCTGTCTCTCTCCCTTCCCTTGGCCCACCCTGTTCCCTGAGACACAGTGATATTTAAATTAGCCTAATTTTTAGCCCCAAATGAATTCTAAGTGTTCAAGTAAAAGAAAGAATCATACATCTCTCAATTTAAGTCAAAAGCTAAAAATGATTAAGCATGTCAAAAGCTGAAACAGGCCAAAAGCAAAGCCTACCAGTTAGCCAAGTTGTAAAGGCAAAAGAAAAGTTCTTAAAGGAAATTTAAAACGCTGCTCAAACCATCCACAACATTCCCTTGAGACAAAGTTTAATACAGAGCAAGGTCCTGATTCTGCAATCTTATGAAGGCTGAGAAAGTTGAGGAAGAAAAGTGTGAAGCTAGTGAAGGTTGGTTCATGGGGTTTTAGGAAAGAAGTCAACTCCATAATTTAAAAGTGCAAGGTAAAGCAGTAAGTGCTGATATAGAACCTTCAGCAAGTTACCCCGAAGATTCAGCTACGATAACTGATGAAGGTGGTTACACTAAACAACAGATTTTCAGTGTAGATGAAGCAGCCTTCTATTGGAAAAAGATGCGATCCAAGACTTTCATAGCAAGAGAGAAGTCCATGCCTGGCTTCAAAGAGTCAAAGGACAGGTTGTCTCTCTTATTAGAGGCTGATGCAGCTGGTGACTTTAAATTGAAGCCAATGCTCATTTTCTATTTCAATCATCCTAGGGCTTTTAAGAATTATGCTAAAGTTACTCTGCCTGTGCTCTATAAATGGAACAACAAAGCCTGGATAACAGCACATCTATTTATAGTTTGGTTTATTGACTATTTTAAGCCCACTGTTGAGACATTCCACTCAGAAGAAAAGATTCCTTTCAAAATATTACCCAAAAGTTCTGACGGTTATGTACAAGTAGATTAATGCTGTTTTCATGCTTGCTTATGCAACATCTATTTAGTAGCTCATAGGCTACTAGGCCAAGGAGTAATTTTAACTTTTAAATCTTGTTATTTAAATAATACATTTTGTAAGGCCATCACTGCCATAGATAGTGTTTCCTCTGATGAATCTGGGAAAAGTGCATAAAAATTTCTCGAAAGGATCCATCATTCTAGATATCATTAAGAACATTCATGAGTCATATGCGGAGGTCAAAATACCGACATTAACAGGAGTTTGAAATAAATTGATTCCAGTCATCATGGACGATTTTAAGGGTTTCAAGACTTCAGGAGAGGAAGTAGCTACAGGTGTGGCAGAAATAGCAAGAGAACTAGAATGAGAAGTGGTGCCTAAAGATGCGACTGAATTGCTGAAATCTCATGGGAAATCTTGAATAGATGAGAGGTTGCTTCTTATAGATAAGCAAAGAAAGTGGATTCTTTAGATAAAATCTTTTTCCTCATGAAGATGCTGTGAACACTGTTGAAATGACAACAAAGGAATTAGAATATTGCATACACCTAGTTGATAAAGCCACAGCAGTGTTTGAGAGAATTGACTCCAATTTTTATATTTTTTAATTGATGCATAATAGATGTGCAAAATAGATTTGGGGGCACATGATAATTTAATATATTCATATAAATTGTAAACATCAAGTTAGTGTAAATGGGATATCTATCACCTTAAATATTTGTCTTTCTTTCTGCTAAAAACATTTGAATTTTTCTTTTCTGACTATTTTGAAATATACAATAGATTGCTGTAAACTACAGTCACCCTACTGATCTATCAAACTCTAGGTTTTATTTCTTCCTTCAAACTGCCTCCATTCAAACTGCATCATATGCTACTGGTAAGTATTTTGTAGAAGGAGGCGTCATGTGGTGCAGCAAATTTTGATATTGTCTTACTTTAAGAAATTGCCACAGCCTCTTCAACCTTCAGCTGCCACCATCCTAAACAGTCAGAGCCACTAACATTGAGGCAAGTCCCTCCCCAGGCAAAAACATTGCAACTGGCTAAAGGCTTAGATGAGGGTTAGTATTTTTAACAATATATTTTTATTTATTTTTATTTTTTTATTGTTTTTTTTTTTATTTTTTTAAAGCAGGATTTATTGAGAGGACAGAAAAGCTTCCACAGTGGGAGGAGACCGAGGGGTTGCCTGATACATGTTCAAATTAAGTTATGTATATCATTCATTTAGAAAAATGATATTGCAAATTTAATAGACTAGAGGATAGTATAAATATAATTTTAATATGGACTGGGAAACCAAAATATCCATGTGACTTGTTTTACTGCAATATTCACTTTATTGCAGTGATCTAGAACTGAACCCCCAATATCACCAAGGTTTGCCTGTAAAAGCTATGGTGTTCAACATAGATATGAGCTGAATACATATTCCACTCTCCCTTCATCCATCTCTTTCCTAGCTTCACATGTCTGTTTTTTCCTTATTCTAATACTTAGTCCCACTTTGATCGCTTTGCTCATACCCAGCCACCCTACCTCCACCCACTCCCTAAACCCTAGCTTAGAATGTGTTTCTTCCTCTTTGCCTTTTTTTTCCCCCTGTCTTTTCCTTTCTTCAAGGCCTAGCCCTAATTACAATCCCAGCTTCTTTATACTGACCCCTAAAACATTTTAGTCTTCTTGGCCTCGCCTCCTTTGATTTTGAATTCCTACGGGGGTAATTACCTTCCCCTGTTTGTCCATCGCTCAGTCAGCACATCAGAGCTTTTTCATTCTGTGGAAGATTTTCTGTGGAAATAGTTTAGCTATTAAACAGAACTTCACATCCCTCAAGAACAGTTTTCATATATTAAAACTCCTTATATTCCCAGGGAGTGGCATGGTGCATAATTTGTTCTGAAGTCATATTCTTGTACCTGTGGCTATAAAGGAAGCTTCAGTCCCATCTAAACCCCATACAAAGAGATCTCCAAAGAAAAGAAATGTCATTTTATTAAAAAAATAAAGAAAATTGAAAAGGATAAAAGTGACCAAAATAGAACAGATGGACTCTAAAACTAATAATTCATCTATTCATAATCAGACCTTTATGACAGAACTATCATATAATCCAGTTTATCATTCTAAAAATATAAATCACTGTATCATATAAAGAAGACAATTGAGAAATTGAATATGAAGTATATTCTTCCAGTAAGTAATTAGCAAATAACCTTATATCTGAATTTAAATTTTGGAAATTAGGTTAATAAAAGCAAGAACGTTTGTTTTCCTAATAAACATTTACTCTGGGTCTTTAGAAAGCATTTAAAGGTAAATAGCAGAAACTTATGCGCATAAAATTAGCCCTCAAGTAAGGGAGTCTGTTGGATAATGAGGGTTACTGCTAACCCATTCTTTCCTAGAGAAAAATAAGGGGATATTATCTCTCCTCTATACGGACCATATATCTTCCGTCTTCCCCAGGGCCAGTCAAAAGCTGCTTATGTTTGTCATTATCCAGTTATTTCATCTTCCCATAACTTGATCCTCAACATTTATGTCTTACTTTTGCCTGTGAGTGGACTTTGCCCTCTTCACTGCCAACCTTTCAGGAAGCAGCCACTTCCACTAAGGATCAAGACAGCAAGATAGAATAGACAGAAAAGTGACAACACCCTTCGACTGCATCTTGACCTTCCTGAAGTAGGAAAGGCTGCATTCACACAAAGTGTCTCCCACTAGCCTCTGGCCACTGCCCTCAGCCCCTCTTTCCCATTTCCCTTGTAAATCTCCCACCACTTACTTTCAACCCTACCAATATTTGCACCCATGGCTGTTTCTATTATTCTCCATTTTCATACTATATAGCTCAATAATCAGCATGCATCTTCCTCACACTTTTTTCTTTTACTTAATTATCCATCTTTTTTGTCTTTTAATGCATCTTTAGCTTTTTTCATTTTACTAGTTTTTCTCTATTTTTAATTTGTATCTCATATTCTTATTTTCAATTCCAATGTCATACTGAGTTTTAATCTTTTTCTCCGTTTTTTACTTTTTCTCCTTTAATATTTTTCTCCTCTATTATGCTGGTTTTTTCTCTTTAGAGCCATTTAAAATTATTTACAAATAATAAAGAGGCCAAGGGAAAAAGGGAAATTTCTTATTATTACCATGCAAAATATTTGACACTTTATAGAATATTTTATTTTTCTGTCTCCCCCTTTCCTGAATATATTCTTTTTATTTCTCTATCTCCCAAAGCAAGAATAAGCAACCAATAAGACTTTGTGTCCATGGTTAATAATAATGTATTGCATATTTCAAAATTGCTAAATAACAGATTGTTAGTGTTTTCACCTCAAAAAATGATACATTGGTAAGGAGATGAATATATTTGTTACCTTGACTGAAACTTTCTACAGGATATACTTAGATAAAAAGCATTACATGCTCTCACTCATAAGTGAATCTTGAACAACTATCATAATACTATAAGAAAAGGATTGTCAGTAGTGGGAAATTGCTGGGGGAGAGGGGTGGGATTGGCAATAGTGGGATTCTGCAGGGGGGAGACACACCTCATCAACAAGGGTACCTGCCTAATGAACATTTGTACACTTAACCCTGAATTTTACCCCACATCTTTAAAATAAAATTTTTGAAAAGATAAAAGCATCACATTATACCTCATAAATACACACAATTATTATTTGTCAATTAATTTTTTTAAAAGAAGACTTTGAAATCCAGGAATCTCCTGGCATTGATTGAAGTGGCTCATACAACATGAAACGCTGGCTGGGAGGAGGAAAGGATAGAACAATTACTCAGATGTCATCAAGACTAGCTTAAAGGAGTCTCTACATCAAACAATTGTGTTTGAAGACATACCAGAGCTGTCCTTCTTTCGAAAAATATCAGAAATATTAGAGAAACACAACATACACACTATACCCTGCTGTGGATGAAGAGAGTAGCAAATTTCCCCAGTATATTTTGCATCCCTGGAACAAGCTCAAGTTCAGTGCTTTCTTAAATTAACTGCCTGTCAAAAGAGATTATGTCTCACCTTATGACACCAAGGAATTGAAGAGGTTTTCAAAATTCTCACAGGTTTTTTCTTTCTTGATTATCCCAAGATTTCAGTAAAGCAAAAATAGGTTCTTTGGAAATCCTCAGGTTCATTTTTAAAGAGTCCAATTCTAGAATCCCAGATCTCACTCTCAGTGTTTTTCTCAGAAGGTGATTATGTAATAATTATATAGATCAAGGGTCAAAAACCAAAGTTTTTCAGACACCGTGGGACACATAATTGCATTTGCCTTTTCTAAAAGGGATGTTGACTAAATTTGCACCTTATTATCCTTTTGCCCTAATTTCTCTTTATATGATCTTCTTCTCCTTTCTCGAATCTTAGGGGTAAGTACTTTGTAAAACAATGAGGTACATAAGTAAGTTAATTACTTAACTAATAAGTCATTGCATAGATAAATGAGCAAAAATATGTTTCTGTCAGTGCATTATTGAACTTTCTCAGACACTCGAAAATCAGCCATGATTATGCAAAGGAGCTAGAGTCTTTATTCATGTTAACTCTATTGCATTCTTTTATGATGAGAATCCCTTTCTAATTCCATATTTTATTTTAATTCTTATTATTTTAAAAACTTTTTCCACTTCATTCTCCGCCTGTCTTCAAAGTGCAAGCATTTGTTTGATGTGCATTCTATTTTATAACACTGCATTGTTCCTGTGTATTTTCAGTTTATATAAATTGTAGTTATATATATTTATTTCTTTTCTTACTGTGCTATATTTTTAGCATCTACCCATGTTGCTATATTGATGTAGTCTGCTGCTTCTAACTTTGGATTAGTTTCCTATCACTGCTATAACACATTACCACGTTTTCATTTATCTCTTCCTCTTTCTCTAAAGGACAGTCAAATTGTTTTTACTAGGCACCATGAAAGATAGTATTATATGTTATTTTGTATTAATATTATATAGAATTTATTATATTACGTGGCATAAATGTGTTACATCTATATCTATATTTATACTATATATATGCCTTCTGTATTCATGGGTTTAGTATCAACAGATTCAACTAAGTGAGAATGGAAAAATACTTGAAAAAACAATGACAATAAAAATCATAGAAATTTAACAAGAACAGTGTAACAACTATTTACATAGCTTTTACAGTGTATTAGTTATTATAAGTGATCCAGAGTTTATTTAAAGTATGTGGAAGGATTTATATAGGTTATTGTAAATGTTATGCTGTTTTATGTAAGAGACTTGAACAACCATGCATTCTGGCATCCGCACTGGTCATGGAACTTTGTGTGGTGTGTGTGTGTGTGTGTGTGTGTGTGTGTGTGTGTGTGTATTTATGTATATATGAAATCTCCTATTTCTTGTTCACGGTGTACATATATATTTAATTCAATTTAATATTGCCAGACATCTTTATGGAATGCACTAGTCTACACCCATTAGCCAAGTGTGAGCCTTTATAAATTGTCACAATTCTACCAATACTCAGTATTAACAAATTTGAGCATCTCTTCATTGTGTTTTGAGCTTTTGAATTTCCTCTGTCAATTTTCTGTTATCTTTTGCCCATAGTTGAAGTTTCTGTTTTTTCTTTGTTTATCTACATATATTTCTTGAATTTTTTTAGATAATAATCTTTTTCTGGTATTAAATATAGAAAACATTTTCATGCTGTTATATGCCTGTGAGATTTGCTTTCAGTGCCCTTTGTTGGCCAGAAGTACTTGATTGCAATGCAATCAGTTCTTCTGATTGATACCTTATGATTTGTGCTTATGAAATTTTATTTCAGAAATCTTTCTTCAATCCCCATCACAAATGTTTTCCTATATTTTCTACTCCAAACTTTGTATTTCCATTGTTCACATTTATTTCTTTAAAAATGTTTGCAATCCATCTTTGAATATCCTATAGGTAGAAATGTGACCTTTATTTTTATCTCTATAGTGAGATGGTTTTCTCAAGACTACCTACTTTAAAAAAAAGTTTTTTCACAGCAAATTGGTAGTGCCAAATATGTAATTCACTAAATCCACATTCACATATTTATGTGGTTCCAATTTTTTCATTCCATTCCCCTGGTTTATTCATCTGCTCTCACACCAATACCTATAACATGCCCATTATTATGGCTCTTCTAGTTTGTCTTAAGAGTGAAAAGAGCAAGTCACATAAACTTCCAGGCAAACTTTTAGAGACAGATATAGATATATATTATTTTTACTCATAAATGCTTGTTCGCCTGTAACATCTCACTAGACCAAAGAAGCCTATTGTCTTCATTAATGATAAGTGCAATCTGTCTGATGATCCTGGTTTATACAATTTACTGACCTATACTGAATTTATTTTATTAAGTATTGCTCTTAGATAGCAATAGTAATAATTTAAACTGTGAGATTTGGATTATATTTATACAATGCCAGATAAAAACACATAGAAAAATCAACTTTTAGCTTTACATCTGAACATTTTGGTATAGTTATATCAATAAGAATTGTTTCTAATTAAAATGGTTCACATGTACATTTCAATCTTATTGAAAAACACTATTTTTAATTGCATCACGTTTTGTTATTCAACGAATAGCTGCATTTGGACAAACTATAATAAAATAAAAATGACAGAGGATGGCTAGAGCTCTAAACTCAATCAGCCTGGTTCAAATCGTGGCCTCACCAGTCATTAGTTGTGTGACACCAGGTTGATTTACTTAACCTTTCTGTTCCTTTATTTCTAAATCTTGAAGATAACTTGAGGATTGCTGCAAGGGTTAAATTAAATAAAAAATATTAAGTACCCAGCAAGCAGTTGATAAATGCTAAAGTTTAGCTATTTTTATTACAAGAGCACAGTAATCTAAACTAACGTATATAAAAATTATATATCCTAAAGATTGCATTTAAGTTTTTTACTTCAAATTAGACAGTGATAATATCATTTTAATAATTTTATGTCACTCTCATAATGGACCTACCATTCTTAATATTTCTCTTCTTTTCATTTCCTTAGATATTACCAGAACCCAGTATTTCTTATTCTTATCTAGTTTGTATAATAAATTCTCAAAGAGGTTCTCTGTCACTCTCTGTCCACTTTTCAATCCATCAGACATGCTTTGATTTGACTTTTCTTTAAGTCCTGCTTAGCATTCTTCCTGCCTCCAGAATGAGGGCAAAATTCCATAGCAGGCAAAATCCCCACCGTCTGATCAAGCACATCCCCTTGAATGTGTAGTCTTCTGCTTCCTATCCACATTGTAGCCATTGTCTGGCCTCTGTTCCTCATTATTTTTTTTCCCTCATAGGAAACACCTTTCCCCTCCTTCAGCAACTATTGAATTCAAAGTTTAGTACAAGTGTATTTTTTTTCATGAAGTCTGCTCTGAGTTCCTCAGTTAGAAAAAAACTGCCTCCTCCAGGTTTCCATTTCATGCTTCCCTTCCTTTAAGTTTTCTTTATCTCATTCTATTTGTGTCACAGCTATTTGTGTAAATGGCTGATTTTTTATATTGTTCAGGGTGGGCTTGTAACACTCTCACCCACCACATCCTCTAACTGAAAGGTGTTAATGACTGATGAATGAATATAGACCACAGAGGAAATAAAGGAGTGTTGTGGTGATGGGACACAGAAGACAGGATAAAGAAAGAAATGAATGAGCCAGAATGGTTTGCAACCCAAATGAGAATGACTGAGTTCTACTGGGGTTGCATAAAAAGGCAAGGCAAAGTTCACCATTCTTTTTCTTCTTCTTTTTCTTTTTTTGCCCTAAAACATGCTTGTATAACTTTTCTTAAGAAACTGCATTAAATACTAGAAACCATGAGCAGAAACCTGTACCTTACTAAAATTGGAAGTCCTGTACTATTTGCAATACTTTGTCCTTTTTCTACTTTCTAGCATCTCATTCTGGGAGTCTCTTTAACTCAGGCCTTGATGTACACAATTAGTGTTGACATGCTCTTTTAACATATTTCTAAAATCTCTTAAAAATCTTTTTGAATTGTTTTTTGAGTAGCAATATGCTCCTTCAATATCTGACCTGGTCTATGAAGGGTTTTTTTTGTTTTGCTTTTTGTTTTTTCGTTTTCTTAAAGCCACAGAGATATCAAAAATTTTTTCATCCTCTTATAGAAAGAAATCACCTTGGTCTCTTTGATCAAGAGAAGATGAGAAGAGAGGGTAAAATGCTCAAACAAATATGGGCAGGTATCCTTTGAAACTCACATCAAAATAAAGGAACTTCTATAGATGCTTTATTATTTTTTAATGAAATTTCTTTAGATATACACATATTTTGTTTTTTCCTAAGTCTTAAAAGAAGATGACAATGACTGAATTTAGAAAGGTCACTTAAGTTCTATATTTCCAAGCACCTTATTTTACTGGTTATATTAGTTTTCTATAGCTGCTGTAACAACTTACTACAAACTTGGTGGCCTAAAACAACACAAAATTTACTCCCTTTTGGATCTGGAAGTCAGAAGTTCAAAAATCATTTTTATTCAGTTAAAACTAATATGTCATCAAGGGCTGATCTCTTCAGGGGATAGTTGATTTCCTTGACTTTTTTGGCTTCTGAGGTCACTTACCTTCCTTCTTCAAATAACTCTAACCTCTCATTTCCAGGTCATATCTCCTATTTCCTCTTCGATCTCCCTCTGCCTCTCTCATATAAGATCACTTGTCATTATATTTAGGACGCACCTGGGTAATCCAGAGTAATATTCTCATTTCAATATTTCTTTTTTATGACATCTGCAAAGTCTCTTTTGTCATAAGTCAGCATTCACAGGTTTCAGGAATTAGGACATGGATATTCTCAGGAGCCATTAGGCAACTGACCACACTTATCTGATTTCATAAAGCGCTTATTATAATAATTCTCATTATTTTAATGTATTCATTTATTTAAAAATTATTGCATACATACAGCAAATATATTTCAGACACAGTACCCTGCAGTTGGATGATAACTTTATAACAAAATTATTTGAAGGAGTAGGCAGCAAACAAACATAGGAACATTATTTAAAATTGGTTTGGTTTTTTTTTGGGTTTCCAATAAATTCTGGACAGTTTCTTATTTACATTATAACATCACCCTGATGTTACAAACCAGTTTTACATCTGAGTCTTACCTAGATATCTGGGCTCCCATTTCACTATGATCCTGTCTTTTATACCCAGACACAGGACTGTGTCTCTAGTGCCAGGTTTTGACTCTACCTTTACACTGACTTCTGGGCCCCTTTTCAAGGCTAATCTACTCCAGCATGCAAACCTGCCTTATACCCCTAGCCTGATTAAAGGATCTTATTTATCATTATAATTATTATTAACAAAGCAATTTAATACATGTAGTATGAAAGAGAATTATGAATCTAAAATATCAAATATAACCTTGATAATGAGCTATTACCTTTTCATCTTTACACCCTAAATTATTTCACATACACCAAGTTTCTAATATGTTGATTTATTTCTCATGAAGCAATTATTATCCTGTGGAATGCAGAGGAATAGTTGGTTGAAAAATCAGTGGAAAGAGAGAAATTCTGGATCCCAATATCAGACTGAAAGCTGCAAAGCAGAGCAGGTATGGATGATGGAAATAAAATTATATTAAGAATTTACTTTAACAAAGGTAATTTGAAAAGAAAAGGAAACAAGATATTGGGAACAATAAAGAGCACTGAGGTGTAGAAAATTGTTTTCCTGGATTCAAAATGCTTTCTTAAAATTTTTGAGGCAGGAAGAACAGTTAAGTAAATAACATGTCTAACATTAGACGGAAAATTTGAGAAAAATTATTTCATCGTGATTTTTTCAATTCATTGCATCACTTATTATGTGATAAGTCCCTTTTCTGTATTCGATATAGATAAAAGGGGTGTCAAAAAATGTATATACTTTTTTATTATAAAGATGTGGGATACAATTCAGGGTTAGATTTTCAAACGTCGGTTATGCCCCTCCCTCCCCTAGCAGTTTCCCACAACTGCCAATCCTAACCTCCCTCCCCTGACAGTTTCCCACTACTGCCAATCCCTTTCTTATAGTATTATAATTGTTCAAGTTCCGCTTATGAGTGAGAACATATGGTACTCTGTTCTTTGTTTCTGCGATAGATCACGGAGTATAATCGACTAAGTATGACATTCACTCAAAAGATGGCTTTAATCAAATAAATGCTAGTGTCACCAAGTGACAGGCAGGACAGTCAAAGACCATGGTGGAAGCACAGTTCAGCAAACTTCATACCACACATTGCTCCATAATTTAATTCAACTTCAAAAAGTAATACATTGATAACATCTTTTAAAATGTATATAAATTTTTTTGGTAGCCCTGTATAACTTTCCTTAAAATCCAATTCTGCTATTTTACTCATTGAGTGCTTGTTTTAGTTTTAGTTTTTTGGTTTTCTTTTTTTTTTGAGTTGAAGTCTCACTCTTGTCACCCAGACTGAAGGGCAGTGGCACGCTCATGGCCACCACAACCTTGACTTGCTGGGCTTGGGCGATCGATTCTTTCAAGTAGCCAGAATTACAGATGCAGGTCGCCACATTTGGCTAGTTTTTTTGTGTGTGTGACTTATTGTAGAGACAAGGTCTCACCAAGTTGCCCAGGCTGGTCTTGAACCCTCAGGTTCAGGCAATCCTATCACCTTGGCCTCCCAAAGTGCTGGTATTATAGGCTGAGCCACCATTCCTGGCCGAGTGCTTCTTTTAGATTTTTATTTTCCTGTTTGGCAATATCATTCATTTAACTTAATTATCCCAAATTAAATATGATTTTTCGGTTGCGGATAGACCAGAATCAAGTAGGCAAGCAAGGATAATTGACTTTCTGAAATATGATGTAATTATCCCTGTAATGCTAGCTCAAAATAGTGTAACCAATTTTCCATGCTTCCTAAGACCAAAGCTAGGAAATATTCACATGTTTCATCCTATTATTTCATTACTCACAGGTATCTTACCATATTGGATCACATTTGTTGATTTTTTTTAGTTTTCCCTGGAAGGATATACATTCAGTATGAAGAACTTGGAAAGCAAAAGATACTGTTAGTGAAGCAGAGACCAGATGGGGAGAGCAGATTACTTATCTGTATGTGATATGCTTCAAGGGACACCAGGCCAATGCAGTTGGAAGCTGCCTACTGAGTGATTCTTTCCATATACTAATTTCATTGGTAAAATACTTTTTCAAAAAAAGAAATAAATATTAAATCTTATTTAGGAAGGACTGAAACTTAATATAATGTCTTTGCTGAAATAAATTTAATACAAAGAAAAGTAACAACAAAACAGGAAAGTTGGAAAAAACAACTCATCTCCAGAGTTTCTTGATTATTTATAGAAGCCAACCTGGATGGTTATTACACCCAAAATGCCTGACATCCGTAAGCTGGGGTTGTTCATTATAGAGATGCAGTTCCTTCCTTTGGCACGCTCAATTCTTCGTTGGAGTCTAGAACTTATACATAAATGGAGAATGATAGAAGGGAACAAACAAAGAGACATGACACACAAAAAGCAGCATAGATATAATTGTCCTTTGTGGAATTTTTCCTGATTTGTGTATGCCATTGTGTCCAACGTGTCTTATACAACATGTGCGATCACCTCAGTTGTAGCTGTTATCAGGTCCCTCGATCCTCTCCCACATCCCTCTCCCACATCCTCTCCCATATCCCTACAGAAATCAGCTTTTTCGTAGGTACCACCAGAGAGCATTTCTACTTCCATCCATGCTCTGGACCCTTTTCCTGTTGTTCTGAGCTGCCCCGGTGGAGTTGAGGCAGGAGACCTGTGGGATTTGCTCAGTGAGATTTAACATACTGTAGAGCAAACCATTGCCCCCAATAAAAGAAAGGAGCCAGCAAACACATTCTTCTTTCCCCTTCATGTAATCATTGTGCTTGGTACCAAGCCGTGGCAAGATGGCAAATGTGCTCTTCTGTATTTCTTCTTCCACATTTCCTGCCTCACTTTCCTTATCCTTCGCTCCTGATTTCCTGACTGTTCTTCTTAATAAAAGATCAGAACATAGGTCTTTGTCTCATACTGTGTATTCTAGAAAACTTGTTCTAAGATGAGTAGCTGTGGGCAAAGAAGTGCATGCCTTTTCCAATCCCACTGACAAAAGGCTTGAATAAATCCAAAGCTCTTCTTCTACTTTTACATGAAATTCTAAGTGATCTTTTGTCTCAGTGTTTAGTCACTTTGAACAGTTTGTCCTAGAGTTTTTCCAGTCTTTTTTGAACTGGGACACTATTATTTCAAGTAATTTGTTGCTGTATCCAGCTATAAATTTGTCCACTGATCGTTTATTTAACAGTATGAGAAGATCATGATTTGACATACACCATGTTGAGTAAGGCTAATAAACATGACCTACAAGGTAAACACTGAACAACTGGCTCCCCGGTTGAATAGAAGAAACTCCTGCTGCTCAGTCTCACCTAACAAAAGAAGATGGAATTGTCCTGCAATTAGGCTCCATTCTGAACCAGGATCCCTAAGACAAGCTGCGTAAATTGGACTCCACCAGGAAGCTGTGCAATTTGGTAGAAACTCTCAAGAGAGAGAAGAAATAGCTATATATGAGGCATTAGGATCAAGACTGGAAAGTTCTGTGCTCCTGACTCACGGGCAATACTTCCATCAGCAAAATCATGAGTTCTGAGTTTTGCTTCCATAATTCTATTAAATTTGCAGTTTAGTTTTCATGAATCCACTAAGACCAACTAAATCATATGTGGAGATTCTAGGGCAGCAGTTCTTAAACATGTTAATTTCAGGAAACTTTTGTACTCTTAAAAATTGAGGACCCCAAAGAACCTTTTAAAATCCGAATTGCATCTATCAACTTTTGCTGTGTTAAAATTAATAAGTTGTAAAAATAGTGAATTCATTAAAAATAGCAATAAGTACATTTTATGCTAACATGTGTAATATATTTTTAGGAAAATTATATTTCTGAAACAAAATAATAATTTAAAAAACTAGCATCATTTTGCATTTCTGAAAGTCTAGTTAATGCCTTGCTTAGGAGAGGATAGCCACATTCTTACCTGTTCTGCATTAAATCTATAGTTGAGAAAGGGAAACATATTTCAAGAGGCTTTTAGATAACTATTGGCATTCTTATTGGATACTATACTCATACTTAACAAAAGGTATTTCTTAAATTTTTTATTCTTTTTTTTTTGCAATGGGAATCTGAAACTACATCAATGATTTTTTTTTTTTAATATTCTGTATTGTATTGAAATCTCTTTGATCTTACTTGCACTCTGAATGGATCTTTTAGCAACACATGATTTTGTAACAACATACATAGATCACTGAAAAATATTGTTTCACTGAATTATATAGCTCTTCCATGTGCTAATACCTTTTAATATAAAAAGCCAAAATATCATAGTTATTAATATCGCCACCAATCTGATCTAAAAAAA
Organism: Carlito syrichta; assembly: GCF_000164805.1. Taxonomy (NCBI): domain Eukaryota; kingdom Metazoa; phylum Chordata; class Mammalia; order Primates; family Tarsiidae; genus Carlito; species Carlito syrichta. The sequence continues at coordinate 460,452 of NW_007245764.1, forward strand.
AACTTTATGTAAAATGGTCAAGTTTTAAAATAAAACAATCAAGTTCACAGTGGTAGTTACAAGTTTTCCAAAATTCAAAATATTGCTAGAAAGTACAAATGTTATCACTGGCAATGAGCACTGTCAGTTATTTGCTATAAATTGACAATCTTAATTAATTCCTTGTTGAGAAGGTGTCTGCTAAATATCAAACTTTGATAACCACTTTGCCTGTCAGTAGTTTTGTGTGTGTGTGTTTTGCTTTGTTTTAAGTAAAATTGAAAAAGAAAAGTGAAGGCTAGTTTAGCTCACAACCAATACAATCATACCAGTGTCTTTTCCCCCAAGAAAACATCAACATTCAATGTGTGGCAAAAGTGCTTTATGTACTTCACATTTCATCTCACAGATTAGAATGTTAAAATAACATTCAGTCAAGGTCACCATTTAATAAAATTAATAACATATTGTTTTGACAAGAACAATCTTAAAAGAAATAAGATTTATAAAATTGACTTCTTTTTTGACTAGTATATAGTGGTAAAGAATTTGAGAGTTACCATAGTTTGACAATAATCAAATACATTATCTTGATCATACAAATGCACCAGCAGTTTGCCCACCATTGCTCTGTGTAAATCTTAATAAAGAGAACTAGTCAATTCCCAAGGACCTGAAAAATGCTTTTGGAGAACCTCCAATCCAGGGTATTTTGGAAGTGGGAAAGAATCCAGTAAGTGCTTCCATGAGTCTAACATTCTGGCAAGGTAAAGAAGAAACATCTTACTTCAGCTTTGGAAGACAAGGACAACAACAGAATTCAAAGTACACAAGAAGAAAGAGACAAATTGCAGGTCAAGGTGAGTCTTCCACAAAAGGTTGCCAAATAAAAAATGAAGACCAAATGAAGAGATCACAAACCCAATACCAAGTTCAGAAATTAGAAAACTATATAGATAAGAAGGAAAGTATTGGTGAGGATACCAGCAAGAGAGAAGCATGAGTGAATTTTGGAAAAAAACAATTCCCCCAAAACTGTTTGTCTTGAAGTCTCCATTATGTAAAATAAGAGAGTTGAATGTGCTTAAAAGGCCAGTGACCATGTGGTTTTAAGGGCCCCTTCAACCAGGATGCTGGATACATGATGAATCATAAGCATACTTAAATATACCTGGCATTAAGAAAATAATAAACATGCAAAAATACAAAATAGATAAACCAGGGGTAACTCTGTATATTACAAAATTAATATGCAACTTACACAAGGATTCAATATGTTTTCCTTCCAACACTGCTCAGGTACTTCATCAATACCTGCAAAACAGATGATTCACAAAACTGGATTAAAGGAGACAAGCATTTACATGAATAGGTTTCCTCTGGGGAAGTAGAGAAGTGAAAACATTTCTGATGAACACAGCTTCTTAAATGGAATACAGTGGCATTAATTAAGTCCTCTAAAAGGAGAAAATATTCAAAAATGAACAATAATGTGCGACAATCAAATTCAATATTTTAGCAATTGTGGAAAAATAGAAACCACAGACCACAAGGGAAAGAAGAGTAAATAATGCATCTTAAAAACCTCAACAGTAAATAAATCTCGAACAATAGGATTTGTCGTGTTTCTTTTCCTACTATTCTTCAAAGACCCTAAACCATTTTTTGTGTAATTTTTAAAACTCAGGTTGTTTGCGGTAAAACTCAGGTTGTTTGTGGTTGTTTGCTTGCGGTAAAATGTATCTTTTTTAAGGTGAAATATATTTTGACAATTATGTATAGTCATGTATCTATCAGTACCACAATCGAAACAAAGGTTTCCATTACTTCAAATAATATTCTCAGGCCCTTCAGTAGCCAACCTCTGACCCTCAATTTCAGTGTGGGTAATCTATCATTCGAATTCTGTCTCCACAATTTTAATTTTTCTTTTCTTTTTTTTTTTTTTTTTTTTGAGTTGGAGTCTCACTCTGTTGCCCAGACTGGAGTGCAGTGGCTGCTCCCGGCCACCGCAGCCTCGACCTGCTGGGCTCCGGCGATACTTCCGCCTCAGCCTTCCAAGCAGCTGGAATTACAGGCATGTGCTACCACGCCCGGCTGATTTTTTGATTTATTGTGGAGATGAGGTCTGGCTGCCCAGGCGGGTCTCGAACCCGCGGGCTCAGGCAATCCACTCACCTCAAAGGCGCGGGATTGCAGGCTGAGCCACCGAGCCCGGCTTTAATTTTTCTAGAACATCATATAGATGGAATCATACCGTATAAGCCTTTTGTATTTGGCTCATGATTTTGAAATTTATTCATATTGTTTCATATAACAATAGTACATTTTTTAAAAATTTTATTTATTTATTATAAAGATGTGGGGTACAATTAATGGGTAGGTATATAAACACCAATCATGCAGGTACCCTTGTTGATGAGGTATGCCCCTCCCTCCCCTAGCAGTTTCCCTCAACTGCCAGTCCCACCCCACCTCCTCTGACAGTTTTCTACTACTGCCAATCACTTTCTTATAGCATTATAGTTGTTGAAATTCACCTTATGAGTAAGAACATATGGAACTCCGTTCTTTGTTTCTGTGATAAATCACTAGGTATGATCAGCTCCAAATCCATCCAAGTTACTGCAAATTCCATATATTTGTCCTTCTTTATGGCTACATAATACTCCACTGTGTATATGTACCACATTTTTTATCCAGTCCAGCTTTAAGGGGCAACAGGGATGGTTTCATGTTTTTGCTATTGTGAATAGAGCTGCAACAAACATACGTGTGCAGGTATCTTTTTTGTAGAAATATTTGAGTTCCTCTGGGTATATTCCCAATAGGAGAATTGCTGGGTCATATGGAAGGTCAATTTCTAGTTCTTTCAGAAATCACCACACTGTCTTCCAAATATGTTATACTAGTCTGCATTCCAACCAATAGTGCAGAAGCATCCCTTTTTCTCCACATCCTCACCAGCATCTGTTGTTTGGTGATATCTCAGTGTGGTTTTGATTTGCATTTCTCTGATAATGAGTGAGGCTGAGCACTTTTTCATGTGTCTGTTGGCTGTCCGTATTTCTTCTTTTGAGAAGTGTCTATTCATGTCTTTTGCCCACTTTTTAAAGGGGCAGTTTGTTTTTTTCCTTTTGGCGCATTTGAGTTCCTTGTAGATCCTAGATGTTGGGCCTTTGTCAGATATACAGTTGGCAAATATTTTTTTCCCATTCTGTGGGCTGTCTCCCTGCTCTCTTGATGGTTTCTTTGGCTTTGCAGAAGCTTGTCAGTTTAATGAGGTCCCACTTGTCTATCTTATTTCTTAAGGTATTGATCTTTAGGGTTTTGAATAGGAATTGGTTCCCAGTTCCAATTTCCATAAGGGTGTCTCCTGTGCTTTCTAAGATTCTTATAGTTTGAGGTTTTACATTTAGGTCTTTGATCCATTTAGAGTTAATTTTTGTGTATGGTGATAGGTAGGGGGTCCTGTTTCAAACTTCTGCATGTAGTCAACCAGTTTTTTCAGCACATTTACTAAATAGGTTCTTCTTTCTCCAGTGGTTGTTGTTGGAGGCTTTGTCAAAGATGAGTTGGTTGAGGAATTGAGGCTTTGCTTCTGGAATCTCTGTCCTGTTCCATCGGTCTATGTGCCTATTCTTGTACCAGTAACAGGCTGTTTTGATGACTGGAGCCTCATAGTAAAGTTTGAAGTCTGGAAGTGTGATACCTCCTGCTTTGTTTCTTTTGCTAAGGATTGTTTTGGCTATTCACGGTCATTTATGTTTCCATATGAATTTCTGTATTGTCATTTCCAGGTCTGAGAAGAATGATGTTGGTAACTTAATGGGTATTGTGTTGAATCTGTAGATTGCCTTCGGTAGAACGGACATCTTAACAATGTTGATTCTTCATGAGCATGGAATATTTTTCCATTTGTTTGTGTCATCTTGGATTTCTTTGAGCAGTGTTTTGTAATTCTCATTGTAAAGGTCTTTCATTTCTCTGGTTAGGAAGATGTTGAGGTATTTCATTTTCTTTTGTGTGTGTGTGGCTATTGTTAATGGGATTGTGCTTTTTATTTGGGTCTCTGCCTGCTTGTTTTTGGGGTATAGGAATGCAACTGTCTTTTGCACAAGTACAGTTTTTTTTTAATTGACAAGTAGTCTTCTGCTATTCATTCACCAGTTGATGGACATTTGTGTTGTTTCCAGTTTGGGGCTAATATACATAAGGTTTATAAAATCAATCACTTTGGGATCTTATTATAGACATATGCTTTCATTTCTCGTAGGCAAAAAATCCAGGAATAGAATTGTAGAGTTAGATGGTAAGTTTGTTTTCACCTTTACAAGAAACCGCCAAATCATTTATCAAAGTGACTGCACTGTTTTGCATCCCTTCAGAATGCCTGAGTCTCATAAACTCTGCACCCTCACCAACATTTGCTTGTTTATCTCAATTTTAGTCAGGTTTCAGCAGTTCCTGCACACTTGTGTCAAGGTATGAGGGACTGTCTTTCTCTATCCTGTCACTCCTTTGTGGTTATAGATGTCTTTTGCTTCTTACTCTATTCTAGGTTCATGGTAGAGACAGTGTGGGGGGTGGGGGTGGAGTCAAGGGATCTTGTTTTTTTTCTTCAATCTCAGTTTTGCCTTGAGCCTGAAGGGTGAGCCTTTATCAGTTCACTCTCCACTCACCCTCCATGGCAGAAAAATTTGGCCTTGTAACTGGGGTTCTTGGGTAGGAAACTATTCGGCCTCTTTTGTAGTGACAGCAGACTCTGGCTTTTTATAAATATAAGGCCTTGAGTCCAACAATGTTTCCTGGCTTTCTCTGGGAACAGCTAGATTTTGCTTATATCTTTCCCAAAGGTACAGGGTTCTATCTCTTCCCCAACAAATCCCTTTATGAAAAAGATCCAGGGCAGATATGTCTCTCCCAAGTGGCAGCCAATTACCACCTGCATATCTGTACTACCAAAGGGAATTTCTCTCTGATCTCTTATCCTGCTTCTTCAATCTTTCTCATGGGGCCCTAGCAATGTGAAAAGTTAAAAAAGCCTTTTTTAAAAAAGAGACAAGAATAAAATATGCAGAAAAGCTAATAGGTGCATCATTGAGATAGAGTTATAGATTAAATTTTAAATAATGATTGGGACTTTCCAAAATTTCTAAAACAATATGTATTACTTGCTGAAATAATTATTAATGATCAATATAAATATATCAAAACTTTGTAGAGCAGTCACTGATGATCTGCTTAATAAAAGGCAGAAGATTCATAGATTCAAAATGAATAAGATATGATCCTTGCTCTCATGAGTTCCAAGTTTGTTAATAAATAAGGCATGGGCTAGAATTTCTACAGAACCTTCGTGCACATTATTTATTTGATCTTCCCAATAAATAACTTTATGAGACAAGCAGGTCAGCAATCATATTGATTTTGCCAATAAACAAACCGAAACATAAAGAAGTTAGATGATTTGTCAGATTTAACAGATATTTCCTATTATCCTTTATTCATTTTTTTTAAAATCTCAGAATGTAGCAGCTTAAAATGATCGTTTTATTTTGATTCTCATTTTTGTAGGTCATAACCTTGGGAGAGCTTGACTGGGCAGTGCTTGCTTAGAGTCTTTCATAGTAGCAGTTAAGTGTTGTTATGGCTGTAGTCATTTGAAGGTTCAACTGGTGGGATACCAAGGGAGTGTCCTTACATGGCTAGCAGATGGTGTTGGCTTTTCCTGTGAGCTCAGCTAGAGTTGTTATTGGGAGCTTCTATATGTGGCTACTCCAACTAGATATATTCCATGAATATTAGAGAATCAGGTGGATATAGCCTGGACTTTCCTGATCTATACTTGAATATTGTACAGTGTTGCATCCACTGCAGTCTTATAGTTAAAAGAATGTCACTAAGGTTAGCCCAGATTCAAGGTACAAAAAAACATAAATTCCACCTTTTCAATGAGAGGAATGTCAAGAACTTATGCGCATTTTAAAACTGCTGCAATCAATGTTACATTACTACTCAGTAGCAAAACCAGATTTAGAACACTGGTATCACTCCCAACCATAGTTTTCCTTCTACTATATCTACCTCCTTTGTGAGTATTTCATTTGTATATTTAATATGCCCTTCTAAATTAGAAGTCAGAAAGTCAGAAAGGTTTTGAGAGTTTTAATTCTCACATTAACATCCCTATTTAATCCTCTGAAGGATGTAATCCTTCAGAGATTTTATTAAAAAGTTCATGATTATCACATGTAAGGAAATTTTTTTTTGGATTCCTATATTTTCTCTTGGGCTCTTGGGCTTTTATATTGAAACGACAGTGTTCATTTAAAAGTTACTCTTTAAAGGTATGATGTGCTGACCCTGGTCACTAACAAGCATCTTTCTGGCCTGTTTTAGCAAAGGCTATTATGAACTATCTGGCATGAAGGCTGTAGACATTTTTACCTGATAATTAAAGACTGAATTCAAAGAATACTGATTTAAGTGCAATGGTAAATTTTTGAATTAAAAATAAACTTTTGCCTTCCCTAAGAATGAGAAACTCTGGTGGGAAGTTCTATTGCCACTGACAAAAAAATTATTACAAAACTCTACTGTAAAAAAGTTATACAAAACAAAAAGCAAAATCATGTATGCATCACAAATTGATTGTATGGTCTTTGTATAGCAAAGGATAAACTTGTCATAATTAGCTGTAGAAATCCAAGTGATTAAAATATGCATTATCTCTCTTAAAATTACAGGTTACTTTTTTATCTGTAGAGCTCAAAACTACTCTGGTCATGATACCTAATGTCTTCAAGAAAATAAAAATTTTGGTGACTGAATGGCAGATTGTAAAATTCACTCCACTATTACTGGCCCATTATACAAAGGAACATAGTGTAGAGTATTATTAGTGGAAATTTTTGTTGGTTTTCTAAGAATTACGAAAATATTCTCATTGCCATGAGCCTCTGGGCATTGCTGAATTGCAGTCCACTAAGTCATTGATTTCTCTTGCTCCCTGTTCACAGCTGATATCATCCATAATCAGAATTTACAGTCATTTGAAATTAATAATTACAGCAACATACAAAATAGACGAACAGAAAATTAGGACTCAAAATCTAGATGAAACCTAAACTAAAACAAATTTGGTAAAAGTAAAAATACATTAATTGCCTTTTCTAACGTAATCATATGAACATCTCTAAGAACAACTAGTTTTCTTGGAAGAGAAGAGTATTCTATACATGATTATTTCTAATCTACAGGATAAAAATTAAAATTTATCAAAATATAGAAATATAAGCCGGGCTCGGTGGCTCAACTTGTAATCTCGTGCTTTGGGAGGCTGAGGTGAGTGAATTGCCTGAGCCCGTGGGTTTGAGACCCACCTGGGCAACTTGGTGAGACCTCATCTCTACAATAAATTAAAAAATTAGCCGGGCGTGGTAGCGTGAGCCTGTAGTTCCAGCTACTTGGAAGGCTAGGGCAAAAGGAGCCCAGCAGGTCGAGGCTGCGGTGGCCAGGAGCGGCCACTGCACTCCAGTCTGGGCAACAGTGTGAGGCTCCAACTCAAATATAAATAAATATAGGTAAAAAATATTGGTAAATTTATTGATGCTCTTTTCATTTATCTCCAGATTGCATTGCTGCCATCCCAACCTGAATCCTTTCAATGTACTTGTATGTACGATCTTACACTTTTTTAAAAAGATCAGAAAAGAAGATTTTGAATCCTTGCATTATTCAATTTTTAATCATGTATGTAGGAATATATGTTATTTTATAAAATAATGTAGATTGGCAAACAGTTGTCATTCTTTTTATTGTTTAGGTATTCTTGTTTTTATTTTTTCATTTTATTTTGTGGATTTATTCCTTGTATTGTACTCTATTTTGTGCTAAAATTTAGTATTAAACTCTTTAATGTTTGGTAAATCCTTTTCTTCAGTTATGCAAATCTCTGAGCAGTATGTTAGTGTGAATCTGAGAAAAAAATTAAAAGAAAAGGCACAACTAGAGTTTTTGGTCTCACACAAACATTTCCGAAGTTTGATAAGGTCTAGTGTCACATGCAAAGAAGTTTCTACATAAAGTAACTTCATACCTCTGAACACATAACCAGCCTCCCCAAATATGCCAGATCATCTTGTTAAAATATTATCAGTAATAAGATTTTCTCCAAGTGTCTTAAACAGAGGATTTATACTAGAATACCAATGATAAGGCAAACAAGAAAATAATGTCTTTACAATAACTGAAGTTAGGAACATAAGGTAGCCTCAGGACAAAAGCTATTTTTTAATTTTACTTAGGCAGTTTATGAAATGGCTTAAGATGCTGTGTTTTAAACTTGGCTTGGTTTTGTCAACATGTGCAAGGGGAGCAATAGAGTGATAAGAAAACTATAGAAATTTTCAGTCATTGTCAGATGGGTGATAACAAACACATTGGTTCTTTAAAGTCCCTGTTCCATATAGACTCCATGTATTTTTTTTTCAGTAGATTGAAAAAAGTAGGCTTTATGAGACTAAATCCAAGCAGTGTATGCATTGTAACTGAATCTTATTTGTATAAAATAACACTTTGTAGCCGGGGTTGGTGACTCAGCCTGTAATCCCAGCGCTTTGGGAGGCTGAGGTGAGTGGATTGCCTGAGCCCACGGGTTTGAGACCCGCCTGGGCAACTTGGTGAGACTTCATCTCTACAATAAATTTAAAAAAAAATAGCTGGCATGTTAGTGCGCGCCTGTAGTTCCAGCTACTTGGAAGGCTGAGGCGGAAGGATCGCCAGAGCCCAGCAGGTCGAGGCTGCAGTGGCCGGGAGCAGCCACTGCACTCCAGTCTGGGTGTCAGAGTAAGACTCCAACTAAAAAATTAAAAATAAAAATAAAATAACACTTTGTTTCCTTTTTCCAAAATCTCGATAATCCTTGACTTATAACACATTAAGTTACCTCCCTTAATTTACATATTTAATTTCACTCATATAGTAAGCTTCTGAATGTTAACGCTCTAAAACCTGCTTTTCAAATGTTAGCATGCATCAGAATCACCTAAAGAATTTTCTAGTACACAGATCTCTGGGCTCAGCCACAAAGAGTCAGATTCCATGTGTCAGGGAAGGGCCTTAGCACTTGCATCTTTAATCAGCAATGTTAAATTCCAAATGAGGTCAACACTTCCTGTCCCAGGACTGTGCTCTGGGTAGCAAGCCCCTATAATGGTCTTAAAACTCAAGTCCACACCATTTGAAGAAAAACCTCAGTTTTCAGTAGATATTGAGTCTTATTAAATCCCAAATATAAGCATAGTATGACAATAGTAATTGCCCATTTCATTGAAATGAAATGCATGCATGCACTTAAATATGCTTTACATGTAAAAGTAAACAAACAAAAATTGAATGAGAAACGACTCATCCCTTACTTACTTTAGTGCAAATTTGCATAGAAGTTTACTGAAATACCAGCTTGATTTACATTTTGTATGCACATTGATCTGCAGGTATTCACACATAGCCATGCCAAATTAGCTCTAGTTTTAGGTAAGCTGAATAAACTTGCTTTATTTTCAGTATATACATTTTTTAAAAAATGCAACAATACTGTAATCTACATTGATGTTAATTGATACAATACAGAAAACCATTCAAAGTCATAATTTTTACAACTTATGGCTTCGGACATTTCCTCTAGATTTGTCGTGTCTCATAGACAATGTTTACTTCTTCTTCGTCTTCTTTTATAATTCAAAAATCTTTGCAAAGCATTTACCATGTGCTAGATGCTCCTCAGAATTTATGGCAAATACAAACATCGACAAACACTCTCAGGGTGGTGCCTCTTGCATCAAGGACAATGCAGCACTTTTACCCATTACTACATCACAAGGCATAGAAAAGTGCAGAAAGTGTAACGTGGGAATTTAAAGAAGAGAGAGATGATTTCAATCTGTAGAAATAATTGAAGTACCATGTCGGGGTGGTTAGAACAAAACCTAGCACACAGGAGATGTGTTTTTTGTTGTTGTTTTAAGTTGGAGTCTCACTCTGTCGCCCAGACTGGAGTGTAGTGGCCGCTCCTGGCCACCGCGGCCTCGACTACTGGGCTCCAGCGATCCTTCCGCCTCAGCCTTCTGAGTAGATGGAACGACAGACACGTGCTATCACGCCCGGTTAATTTTTTATTTATTGTAGAGATGAGGTCTCGCCAAGTTGCTCAAACCTGCGGGCTCAGGCAGTACACTCGCCTAGGCCTCCCAAAGCGCTGGGATTACAGGCTGAGCCACCAAGCCGGGCAGGAGACGTTTCCTAAATCATTATGAAATGGAGATCCTGTATGACTTGGACTCATAAGGACAATCACAGTATTTGACATAAAGAGATGGAGAACTTAACACTGTAAGATTAGAGAATGGCTTGAATGATGGAAAAATCTACTAAAGCATGGAATTTTATAGAAAAGTTAAATTAATTTATTTTTATGACAGCTTAATGTGCATGAACAAAATATAAAGCTGGAAATAAGTTGATGTTGGATGGAGAAAATATTTCGGGTTCCACACTAAGGAATAATAAATACCAGGTTTTTATTAGGTAAAAAAATCGGTAAATCATTTTATGCATGAGAGAAATTTTTATAAAGATTAACAGTATGCACAGAACACCTTAGCAAGGACAAATAATAGAATCTGCAGACCAAAAAGTAAATAGTAGGGTTCATGAGAGTGTAGTGAGTGTGGAGAGGAGGAGATGCATTCGACTAATGCTAAAAGTGTAGACCTCATGGTACACAAAAACTGATATTTATATGTGACAAGAGAATGATGTAATAATAAATACCAGGCTTCAAGCTTCTATCATCAAGAGTTTGGAGTCCAGTGTGATGATGATGAGCTAATTTGGACACACAAATAGACATGTGGTGCACAAGAATGTTTCAGGTTTTGACCAGCTGTATATTTGATTGATGGTCCCATGATATTATCGTAAAGCTGAAAATTTTCTATCACCTAGCGACAGCATAGTTGTCCCAAGTCATGGCTCAAAGAATTACTCATGTGTGTGGTTATGTTGGTGTAAACAAACCTATAGCACTGCCAGTCACATAAAAGTACAGCACGTATAATTATGTACAGTGCATAACGCTTGATAATGATAATAAATGATTGTTACTGATGTATGGATTGATTATACTGTACTTTTTATTGTTATTTTAGAATGTACTCTTTTTACATATATGTATGAAGTTAACTGTAAAACTACCTCAGGCAGGTCCTTCAGGAGATATTCCAAAAAAAGTCATTGTTATGAGATAACAGCTCTGTGTATGTTATTGGCCCAAAAGACTTTCTAGTGGGACAAGATGTGTAGGTAGAAAACAGTGAAACTGATAACCCTGACCTTGTATAGGCCTAGGCTAATGTGTGAGTTTGTATCTTAGTTGTTTTTTTTTTAATATATGGGATACAATTCAGGGTTAGGTATACAGATGTTCATTATGCAGATACCCTTGTTGATGATATATCTTAATTTTTAATTTTAAAAAGTTTAAGTTAAAAAACTTTAAAACAAAAAAACTCATAAAATAAAGGAAAAAGTATTTTGTACGGATGTGCAATGTGTTTGTGTTTTAGGCTAAGGGTTATTACAAAAGTCAAAAAGTTTAAAAATTTAGAAGGTTTATAGAGTTAAAAACTTACAATAAGCTAAGGTCAATTTGTTATTTAAAAATATTCTTAATAAATATGTAACCTGTGTACAGTGTTTACAAAGTTTTCAGTAGTATACAGTAAGTCTTAGCTTTCACTTTTACTCTTCACTCATTCACTGGCTTATCCAGAGCAACTTAGAGTTCTGCAAGCTCCATTCATGGTAGTGCTCTATGCAGTGATATCATTTTGTGTCTTTTATATTTTATTTTTACTGTATCTTTTCTATATTTAGATATGTTATGATATACTTAGCATTGTTTTTCAATTGCCTGCAGTCATCAGGGCAGTAACATGCTGTACAGGTTTGTAGTTTAGGAGCCATAGGTTATACCACATAGCCCAGATGTGTCATAGGCTGTACCATTTAGGTCTGTCTAAGATGTTTGCACAATGACGAAATCACCTTGAGACACACTTCTCAGAACATATCCCTGCAGGTGATAGAATTTGAAGAATAGCTTAGTAGTCATACTTATTTTCTGCCTTTGTCATGAATGGGAAACTCTCCTGTAATTTTTTTTTCTTAATCTCTGCCCCAAATCAGATTATTAATATATGTATTTCTAACATGCAGTCTCCTTTGACCAAGATTGAATGAAAAATGATTATACTCACCAGTGCTTAAATTTACTGACTATAAAGTTACTACAATAAAATTTCTGGCAAACAAGTGCATTTTCAGGAATAAACAAGTACACTGCTCTTCATAGTCATTGCTGGCACTATGGTGAGCTGCAATGGCATGCCAGTCAAATTGCAGCTTGACAATCTGTTCGTTTTGGTACTCTCCAGAATCAACGGAGTGGAATCATTCATATGTTGCTTGTCACTGATCATGAAAATGACAGAAGCCAGCACATGGGCAAAGCCATCAGCCATTCATTTTCCTTCTAGAAAAGTATCGTGTTTGACTTTTGTACTCAGATTTTTTCTCCTGATTCATTTTTTCTACTTTATTATTTAAATTATAAAACAGCCTAGGTACTTAATATCAATGGCTACTTTTATTTGATCAACATGTGATTTTGATTTTGAAAGATTAAATGACAATCCGGGATTTCTTAAGGATCAATAACTTGATTGAGATTAGAGTGTGAGATTTGAATCTTCTGTGGCTATGCTGAATTTTAAAAAATTACTTTCTGCATACTCAAAGACAATTGTTGAGCCTTCACTGGAGAAAAATTATATCTTTCACCATTTTATGTAAGCATGATACACTTCTTGAAATTCCATGCATCTCCAGGGGAAGTGCAGTCTTACACCTTCACTTCTAATACAGTACTGATGTCAAGAGAAAGGAGAGGACAAGGTGAGTTTGAAAACACTCAAAATAATAAAGTTGTCACCTTCCATTTACAAGTCATAAAGCACTGTACATGATAGTATTCTTTCTCAGTACTCATAAGGTAGGAATACATTACCTATATTTTACAGCTGAATAAACAGGAGCTTAATCAAGTTTAAAAATCACACAGTGGGGGAGCTGGGAGAAGAGCCCAGAAGATCAAATTCTCAGTTAGTGGCCAGAATCATTAGTGTTGCTCTAAATACACTCTTCTCCTTGGCTTGACTGTGAACTGTGACCCTGAAAAAAACGGGAAGAGAAAAGAGGAAGAAAGGAATAAGGAAAAGAAAGAAGGGAACAAAGAAGAGATGAGAATAGGTAGAAATCTACTTTATTTTTATATTTGTGTTCAGCATGGAAAAGACAGGGATGATCTTACCTGGCAATGCGCTGTAAGCCTCACAGACACATGCATACACACTTTCACAGACACACACATATACATTTGCTATCTTTACCAAAAAAAAAAAAAAAAAAAAAGGCAACACAGCATAGTAGATCATGTCTGCTTAGGTTTGTCATCTTATTCCAATACTTCAAGTGGTATGAATCTTGGACAAATTATTCAAACTCCTTGGGCCTCAGTTTACTACTGTGTGAAAGTCATATGGTAATTCCTACATTATAAAAGTGTTGTACAGTGTAAATACAATTCTTCATATGTAAAGGATGTCAGTATGGCCACTGTCCATATCCATCCAACTACATATGCCCAGGACTTTATTGGGCATACTATCACGGCCTTTCTGGATGTTAAAGGTTCCACTGCCTGTTTCAGGGTCAGATCCAAGACTTTAAAAGTGGACATGTCCTTACTGAAAAAAAGTTTGGATGGGAAATTCTGAAAGGCCAGGTCACAACTGGGAGTCACTTCTGCTGGAGGACCTGGAGGAGATATTTTAAAAGCTGCTGATGGACAGTTTTTTATCAGATCACAAAGAGGATGCTGAACATGAGCATAGGCAAAGGTAAAAGTTCACTCAAGCTCAAACTGAATGCTCCAACTGCAGAGAAGACATAGCCCTGCTAGGGGTGGTATGGAGTTAAATAAGATTTCAATGCTAGCCTGAACTTCCCTCTGTGGTTTCCCTCAGGTTCTGGCTCATTGACTTCCACTCACGGCAAGACCCCTTCTTGCTTTTCCCACCATGCTCTCTACCCAGTTAATTTCCATCTTGTTTTTCTGACAGTGAGCTAGACTAGGGCTTCTTTTATTGTCTTTCTAATCTATTGTGGCATAAGCTCAATGCGGTGCTTCCTTTGGGGCTCTTTCAAAAGCTTTTTCTTCTTTTAAAAAAAAAAGAAAATCATTTTATTTCAGATGGAAAACTTTGGCTTTCAGGATGTTATTTTTGCTGAGAGGTAACCAAATATAGTTTCTTTGTCCTATGTTTTCATTTTGTAATGATTATAAGTCTCTTCAAGATGAAGGAGATGCTACTGACTCAACTAAGGGAAAAGTCTAGTACAGAAATGCTGAAACAGAAGGTATAAGAATTAATATTTCAAGGAATTATTTTGCTTCGTATGTGAAGCACCTAATGCAGTGTCAGCCACATGTTAAAAATTTAATAAAAACTTGGTCCTGTTCCTCTTATGTCTCTGTTGCTGCCTAATATGGGTCTGATAAAAGCTTTCTGCACATCCTTTTGGTTTCTTACATTATCTACAAACACTTGATTGCCTACTAAGAACTGACATGTATGCCAGGTGCTGTGTTTGTTGCAAGGAAATGTAAGATACATATTATGGCCCCATCCTTCAAGAAGATAACAATTTAGTGGAAGAAGCAATTAGGTTGACAAATTGCTCTAAAAAACACGTTAGGGAGAAGTCATAAGAGTGTTTAGGGAGTCCAGGAAAGTACACGATGATGAAGGTTAGAAGATGTCAGATTTGTTAGAGGAAGTGATGTTTGAGCTTGACTTTGGGGAAAAATGTGTTTTTCAAATGGAGGCTGACAGCAAGAAAACTTCAGGCAGAGGCATCAGCATGGGCAAGTATAGGAAGGTATGAAAGCCATAACACTGCAAGGAAATTAGCTGACTTCATTAGAAATAGAACAAAAGGAGAGGCAGTGAATGCAGGAGACAAGAAACTGAGAGAACTTGAGTACAGAATGTGAAAGTCCTAACATGTAAAGAAGAAATAGTGGATTGCTTTAACCCATGAGCAAGTGAAAGTCAGTACAAATTATGTTTTTAGATGCTTTCACTAACCGACTATTGCATCTCTCTCACCTGACAGATATTACAACAAAAAATGTCAGATGCTGATAATCCTTTTCCAGTCTTCACAAAATGTGTTTAATGCAGAATACAGAAATAATATTTAAAATGCTTTCTTGAGTTGTGTTTAAAAATTTGCTGTCAAAGGTAAAAAATGTATTTTATGAACTACTTTTAGAGGATAGTTCAACCTGTGTGCATACATGCATGTTAAGTCAACAGTTTTAACCTTCTTACAGGCAAAAAAAATGAAAAATGAATGATGGTTTTCCTGATGGTAAATCATAGTAACTACAAGTCAAACTTCATAACTCTCAACTCTAGTTTAAGAGAAGGGCCCCAGGCATGTCACTTAAGAGATTTTCAGGATCATAGGTGGCTCTTTCTATGTCTTCACATCTTTGTGATGTCTGGCCCAGAAGCTGTGTCCCAGTTGTCACCACAATTAGTAAATGGACCATGATTAATCATGAGATTGATTCTGTTGGTATTATGATAACTCTGCTTCCAAATAGCTGTCAAAAATGGGGCTCTTGGACTCTGAAAGCACACACTAAGACAGAAGGTGAAAATGCACGAGGATTGAATAATATTGTCAGTCCTGGCTGATGGTGAGGATTGAGGACAGACTTAGTAGTCTGCTGTGACTTTTTTGTTAAGAAAACATTTCAAAACAAATAAACAGACAAAAATCAAAAATCTCTATTCATGTGTGTGACTATACTAATTCCTGAAAACTGGTAGAGCTGCATTTGGCTAATCCATTTGGAATTGCACACAGGTTTCTTTCTTTCTTTTTTTTTTCTTTTTCATATGGTGGATATGACAACACTGTTGAAAGAATTCTGTGTTAGCCATTAGTAGTTATATTGTGATTTTTTTCATAGATGCCTTCGGCCATTGAGGAGCACAAATGGGTTAACTGGTATGATGTTCCAGTAATGGAAAAATCAATAAAATCTTTGAGACTGACAAGCACAATTTTTCCTCACTTGATTGGGGAGCATTATCCTTGTAGTAGAAGCTGGTGATGACCTCACCATACCCTCAGGCACTGACAGCTGCTGACTTGAAGATGGTTTAGTGCAAATACTGTGGACTCTCTGACTGAAGACACTTTTTTCTGACCACAGGAGTGTATAATTTACTGTACAGGTGGTTCAGAAGTGCCGGAGAGGTGTTGGACCTAGAAGCAAACTTAACCAATAGAAGACAAGGAACAACATCTCAGTTCCCTTGTGGCAGAGGGGCTAAAAACAGTTAAAATATTCCTTTTTAAAAATCAACCTGCAAGCTCCAAACCTGCTAGACATGGGATGTGAGAAAACCAAGCTGCTTTCATGGAAATGCAAGATAGTAGTTGATTTACAACCTTATTCCTACCTCCTCTCTTTGTGAAGTTATTGGTTTACAATGCCCACTTCTCATGTATACCCTGGAGACAACTTGTTCTTTGAAAATTTGGTTTTGCTAGATACCACCTTGCTAATTCCAAAGAAAAATGTATAGCTATACAACCTGACTCTCCTCCCTTACCTAAACTAACACATAGACCCCTCTCCTCATTCTCTGGGTTGCTCAGCCTTGGAGCATTAGCCCACTGAGTCACGCCAGAGCTAATAAACCGCTAGTTCCTAAGATAGCCTCAGTGTCATGGTCTCTCTGTTTTCCCGCAACACCCCTACCCATCAGTAGGGATGGCTGAAGTCAGTTTCACACAGTTTTCTCAGAGTTCCTCACTGAGATTGCACTCCAATTGCCCCTGTGTCAACCAGTTTAATAATTACATAGCTTTTGTTGGTTTTCTACACTTTCGTTTTTCTATTTACTGTTCCTCTACTGATGTTTCTTGAATCACATTTCAAATAAATAATTTGCACTCAAATATTAGTTTCAGAGTTTGCCTCTGGAGTAACCCAGACAAAGACTCTCATTTTTCACAAAAGTTATCTCCAATATATATATTTACTGTATTTTAATTTATTAGGAAACATTTAAAACACTAAAGTAGTGTGAAAAATAATGTAATGAATATCTTAATATGAACAACTCAGCTTCTACTAATAATTGTAGCTCCAGATCCAGATATGGCTATGAGTATAAAGATATAGATAAATGCATGGACAAGTATAAAAACACAGGTATCATATATATAGATTAAAAATTATATAAGATGGTGTGAGATATGAGATAAGCAAAAAAATGATATTAGATGTAAGATGATATTGCATATAGATAAAAATGCACTGTTGTTGTATTTTAGCACACATCTATGGGATAGAGCAAGTGGGGTTGTTTACACCAGCCAAGTATGCCAAGTTGTAAGAGATGCTTGCCATTTTTGTACCATCTTTGTTTTAGTTTTTTATTCCCATTATTTAAAAAAAAAAAAGGTGTGGTGGCTCAAGTCTGTAATCTCAGCACTTTGGGAGACCGAGGTAAGGGATTGCCTGAGCCCACAGGTTCAAGAACAGCCTGGGCAACTTGGCGAGACCTCATCTCTACAATAAATCAAAAAATTAGCTGGGTGTGGTAGTGCATGCCTGTAGGTTCGACTACTTAGGAGACTGAGGCAGAAGGACTGTCTGAGTCCAGCAATCCCCCCCGCCAAAAAAGAATTTTTTGTTATGCTTTAGTTGGTCATTTTGGAGCTATTAATTCATACTGTTTAACTAAACATGATTTTGGCAGAATTCAGTTTTTCATTGCTACTAGATTTCAGAATTAAACCTTCAACCTCTCTTATTTCCTTTTGAGAAAATTTAAAAATCTACCTTTATAACCTCCAAAAAGCATGGTATAACCTAAAGTGATCTACTTCCTGGGATGTAGTGAATGAGTTGGTATATCTGAAGAATACAGACCATGCTTAGTGCATGGTATTATTGCTGTCGTTGCTGTCATAGAAAAAAGAAGGTGGACTAGAGGAAAAATTCTCCAAAGTCACAAGTAACAGATACCTAACTATGATAGTTATATATTTTTTTCTTTTCTTTTTTTCTGTTTTTTGAGTTGGAGTCTCACTCTGTCGCCCAGACTGGAGTGCAGTGGCCGCTCCCGGCCATCGCAACCTCGATTTGCTGGGCTTCAGCGATCCTTCCGCCTCAGCCTTCCAAGTAGCTTGAAATACACGCCCAGCTAATTTTGATTTATTGTAGAGATGAGGTCTCACCAAGTTGCCCAGGCGGGTCTCGAACCCGTGGGCTCAGGCAATTCACTCACCTCAGCCTCCCAAAGGCATGGGATTACAGGCTGAGCCACCGAGCCCTGCTCTGGAGCTCTTTTTTAAGAACCTGAAGATACACTGAGCTCAGTGAAAAGGGAACCATTCTTGGACATCAAAGCACACGATGAAGAAGGCTAAAAACTTGTCTTTTAGACAATTACTGATGGTAACAGGAACTTGAACTCATTGCTGTCAGATTCCAGAGCAATGAGTTGAATAGTTGAATAGTTGGCCACATTCCTGCCCTTGACTTGCAAAGAGAAATGGGCCCCGAGAGATCAAATTTCACTGTGATTAGCTTCTTTGAATTCCTTGGGCACCAAGACAGTTTCTTTTGGGTAACCAACCCTGTCAAATCAGTACTTCATCCTGGAAAGAAACTAAGTAACAGCTGGTTGCCTGCTGCACCATTAAGTCAGATTTCTCTAAAATCTTAATTTTTTTTTCATTTCATGGTTTAATTTGAAATACTCTTATTTCACCTAAGGCAGAAGGTTTTTATATTACACAGAATTTAAGGTTCAAATATTTGTTATCTTTCTTGTTCTCGTTTTCTTCCTCCTAATAATAAATGTGGGAAGGAATCTCAGGGAATGATTTTAATTTACTTCAGCAAAAGGTGCTATAGTATTTAAACATTCTCTAATTTGAAAGTAATTAAAAACTAAACCTCAGTTTTAAAGTGCCCAGAAACTCAATTGACTCTAGAAAAATATATATTTATACGCAATTGAAAATTTCACAAACATGCACTTTCTTGTTTCTTTTTATGTCCGATTTATAACTTGTACCTACATGACCTTATTACCAGACAAAGCTGTAAATAAATATCCTAGCTTCTGATGATATGTATTCAGCCAAATGTAAATATTGTTAAGTACTGAATGAATAGACTTAAGTATAGGAATTTTAAAGAACTAAAATACATTACAAATAGCAATTGGAGTAGGAGTCATGATCATAAATAAATACATGAAGGAAAAAACCAACAAGGGTGTGAAAAGCTATTAGATAATCTAAGGGTACACCTGAGTCAGGGAATCAAACAGTGTTAAAAATACTAGCACATAAAACATTTGGGACTATCCAGAAATTAAAGGGGAATATTCATAAGAATTTGACGTGCAACAGAGTCAAAGTCTGGTTTTGTTGTTGTTGCTGTTGTTTTGTTTTGTTTTTTTGTTGTTGTTTTTAGAATTAGAGTCTCACTCTGTTGCCCAGGCGGGAGTGTTGTGGCATGCTCATGGTTATTGCAGCCTCAACCTGCCAAGCTCAGGCGATCTTTCTGTTTCAAGCTCCCAAGTAGCTGGAACTACAGGTGCACACCACCACACCCGGTTGTTTCTTATTATTTGTAGAGATGACTATCATCCAGTTGCCCAGACTGGTCAAACCCCTGGGCTCAGGTAATCCTCTCATCTCTGCCTCCCAAAGTGCTGGGAATACAGATGTAAGCCACCACACTCAGTTTCATTGTCTGTTTCAATTGAATTTTTTAAAAATACATTTATCTTAGTGAAAAACAAAATAAAAATTCAACTATTTCCTGAAACGGTTTTGAAGTTTCTTCTCTGGCTACACTTAAGTATCAGCCATATTTCAGGTTGGAATTTAAAATTGACTCATCTATACATCTTCTCCTCCCACTTGAAAATCTGGGTAGAAATCATACACTTGGTACCAGGAAAAAATTAAAACTACACCTGCACTCCACCTGAGCATGGGTACTCATTCAAGATCAGAAGCTAGACAGCCCAAATATAATTTGTACTCACCTCTGTCCCTGTCCTGACTATGGGGTTGACTTGCTTTATTATTTGGGTGCACGCCTGCGTGTATGTTTTCTCTGCTAAATTGTTCTTTGAAGGCAAGAAGGACATCTTTATTCATTGTTGTGTCTTGCACATTTCCTCACAATAATATCAACTATGAGTGATAAAACGCCCACTATGTGGTGTCTCACCTCTTTGCATATGTTATTTCAAGTCCTCGCACCTCTAAAAAAAATCTATTAGCCCCATCTTTGGCAGTGGCATTAAAGAAAACATACGGATAACACAATTTCTATGGTGAAACCACATAGTATGAGACATTTCTAACTGGGGGTTTTAGATGGAGGTCATTCTGTCCCTTGGAAAAAGTGTTCTGAAATATGTACAGTTGATTCTCATGACAATCGTAGCATCCTCCTGGTATTTTATGGGAGGGAAACTGGGATACTAACTGCCCAGGAATGGGAGGCACAGCCTCCCTCAGCTAAGAATACTCTGAATGCAAACAGGGCCTCACTGGCAAACCCTGGCAGAAGATCCTTTGTTCGTTCTTCTTGGATAACCCTCTCTCCTTTTCTGTATAAATTACCACAAAAGAACTGCATTTAGCTTTGATTGGGCTGCCCAGGAAATGCCACTAACAAAACAAAACAAAGCAAAAAAAAAAGCATTTAGGGAATGGAGAGAGATTAGCTCCACCTGGATTCTGGCTTCTCATCTTCCCCACCATATCTTCACAGTAAGATTATTTCCAGTCATTTAATTCAAGCGGCCTTTTCCCCCCAGTCACCTTATCTGTCAACTAATAACTCAAAATATGTTAAACATAACATGTCTTTTCATTGGCACCCCTCACACCATGAACAAAGTAAGAGAGTTCTCTTTACACCATTGTTTACTATAGGAATAATAAACTTAGGGGCTCAAAATGCATTTTTATGTACTTTAATAGAATAAATCATTTGCAAGTGATATTATACCCAGATCTGTCTACTCTGACAACTGAGTTGTTTGCAGTGCTGCAGACGGGAAATGACACTAAAAGCATGCAGTGATTTAAGAAGCTGGTTGACTCATGCATTAGCAAGGGCAGAGTGATGGGCGGGACACTGAAAGAGAGCCTGGAATGCCTGCACGTTCTCTTTTTGCCTGCTATGAAAATCAGGCAAAAAGAGTTTCAAAATAAACTTCCATGCATTCCACTCATTCTTGCTTTATAATGAGCTCAATACCCAACCAGTGAAAACCCATCCATTTTTCTTTCCTGTTTAGACACAGAGCAGCAACATTGCCATGGGCTGCAGTGGATAAGTGATGGTGAGGTAGTCAACAGTGCACAATCAATAATAGAAATTTCCCCAGAGGTAGCCTCTGCTTGGAGAGACAAAAGGTGGTTGAGAAAGGAAGCCGCATTTCCTAGATGTGTAAAGCTGCCAACCAACGCCTTGGCTCTATCATACCCTCTGCTGGCTGATGGAAGAAACAGCATCAGTGCTTGGCTCGGGGCTTAGTGTGATGATTAACAGCGACATGTCACCGCCAACATGTCATTTGGCACCTACAGGGTCAAATTTATGACCAGTCTTGGGCAAGATGGTGTCAGAATTAGTCTTCGTTGTCTTCTTCTCTTCTCCTTCACATTCACCCTGATCTTGACCCTCACTCCACGTTTATTTCTCGTTTAAGGAGAAAATCAATTAGAAAACTCATAGCTTGCTGCTTTTTCTCCCTTCCTTCCTCTCTTTTTGATGTAGTATAATCCAAAGGAATAATGCTTTCACTGATCCAGCACTTATGACCTGTACAACATTCATTAAGCATTCTGTGCTGATCCTGGAGAGTTTAGTGAAGTGTACCACATTTCAAATGTCTGATGTCAAGCATTACCAGCACCGAGTGGATGCCAACTAGGTGCCTAGCTCTGTGTCACACAATCTTCATTATTAATATAATATTTTCCTTGCTGTAGTAGGGCATAATTCTTTAAGTCAGACAGATAAATAAAGAATTCCAAAACAGTTAAATGAGTGGCATAGTAGAGATATGTCTCCAAGATACAGGAAGGAAGCCCGGCGTTCCCACAGGAAATGGGGTGTCCAGGCAGAATTTCTGGAGAAGTTTTGTTTAAATTTTGGCATGACATAGCACACCAAATGAATAAAAGGTAAGGGATTCCAGGCAGAGATAAATGTTTCATAAATACAAAGAGGTGAGAGTATCACAAAGAAGTGAGAGTGTGGTGTGAACTGGGGTTTGCATGAGCTTCAGGGTTGCCAACATATTAATTTGAGATAAAATATGACAGGGTTTCCAGAACAGAAAGACTCTTTCTGATATGATCAAAGCTTGGACTTCACCATGTAAAAAAAAATAAGTAACACTTCATAGAAATAATAGAAGTTAAGCATTTCAAGAAGGTGGAAATAAATGATTATATTCAGCAGAGAGGTACAGATTAGATAAGTACTGTCATTGTTGAACTTGGAATGGTTGAGAGGTACAATCAGATTGTGTGACAGGTGAATGGGTGTGTGTAGCGGTAAACCTGAGTAAATGTGACGAGCAATTGAAAAATAAAGAATGGAGGAAAGTCAAATGAATCAGGAAGGAAAAGATTCTGCTGTGTGTTGATAATCTTTCTAGGATCTTAAGTGAGTGAAAAACATGACAACATAAAAAGAAGATATCAAATTAAAATATGCTTTATTTTATTTTTTTTAGAACTGGAAGTGGCCAGAGAATGTTTAAGGATTAAAGGAAGAGATCCATTCTGGATGGGGGAGTTATGGGAATGGATTGGAGCCCACCGATGAAGGAGGTTTTCACAAAGATGTGAGTACTGGGAAAATGAACAATCAGGATGAAAAATACCTCCTATGATTGGTGGGAAGGTGAGTGAAGAAATTTAGGGGGATAAAATCATAAGATGAATTGATTTTCTCCCAAAACCTTCAATCTTTTGCTAATCGTTTTCAGCATTTGTGAATCTCTGGTTTTCCCCACTTGTGATGGTGGTGGGACAGAACAGTAGGCCTGAGGAGAGCAACTGAAGTTTTCGATGGCCCTTAAATAAAAGGAGTCAGTAGAGCTGAAGCCAGCATTGATCAGTAGTACTGAGGGAACAACAACAAGCAGAATTTATTCATTTCTAGAGCCGTCCATCCTCCCAGTTGAGTCTTTTTGTTCACACGGCTCTCAGATACCCGATTTTAGACAAAGGGTAGATTGCCATCTTGATTCTAGAGTTGAGGTATTGTTGGATGGAAAGGAGTGCAAGGTTGCTGATCGAGATTCTAAGGGAGTAAATTCACATTTTCACACTAGGGCTCCAGACAGGAAAACAGAAGAGAAGAGTCATTAAAAAGCACTTTCATGGAGAGAAAACGGAGGGATTAGTATAGTGGTGGGCTGTAGCCTAGGAGACTAGCAAGAGTTGACCGTGCATTTCTCTTTTCAACTCTGTTTCAATGACCTCACGTTGGTAGCTTGGATAAAGCCTTGGTGGGAGTATTTATGCCATGGAAACCAGCAAGCACTACATATTGGGACTTTGTTTTTTCAGAGAGCCAGTTTACAGCACTATTGGATTAAAAGATGAGATATTAGGTGTCTGTATTTGAGCTATATAATAAAGTATTAATATCATAAAGTGGGTGGCTTATAAACAGCACAATCTTATTTCTCATAGTTCTGGAGGCTGGGAAGTCCTAGATCAGGGTGCCAGCCTGGTTGGATTCTGGTGAGGGGCCTCTTTTGGACTGCCAACTTCTTGTAACATCCTCATGACAGACAGAAAGCAAGAGAGCCCTTGGGTTCCTTTTATAAGGGCACTAATCCTATTCCTGAGGGCTCCACCCTCATAATCTAATCACCTCCCAAAGGTCCCACCTTCTAAGACCACCACGTTGGAGATTAGGATTTCAACATATGAATTTGGAGGGGACTACAAACATTCAATTCATCCATGGACATTAGCAATTTTAGGAGAGGGAGCCATGGTCAGAGTATAAAATATTGACATTTAATACTGGTGACATAGAAGATGATGGAAATTTTCAGGTTGCTTTTGTATTGTTAGTTTGTTCATTCATTTGTTCATTCATTTTTAATGCTTGAAGTTGAAGCAAAGAGAGAAAACCATATAAATAGAGTTTGAAGCCGAGCTCGGTGGCTCAGCCTGTAATCCTGTGCCTTTGGGAGGCTGAGGTGAGCCCGCGGGTTCAAGACCCACCTGGGCAGCGAGACCTCATCTCTACAATAAATCAAAAAATCAGCTGGGCATGGTAGCGCATGCCTGTAATTCCAGCTACTTGGAAGGCTGAGGCGGAAGGATCGCCGGAGCCCAGCAGGTCGAGGCTGCAGTGGCTGGGAACGGCCACTGCACTCCAGTTTGGGCGACAGAGTGAGACTCCAACTCAAAAAAAAGAAAAAAAAATAGAGTTTGAGCCAATGATAGTAGATGATTTATAAACACAAACATTAAATTTTCCGAGGTAGAAGGCATTCAAATTTTTATTTGGTTGGGTAGAACAATTTGAGATTAGGTATTATCTATGATGAATAGGAAGTAACATCATGAATCTCAGGATAAGAAGGGTAATGTTTCTTCAGATTTTCCCAGACTTACCACATTCAATGAAATTCAATTCAATAGACATTTATTGTTCACAATATTATATTATATATTAAGATAGTAAGGAGTACTTGATAACAAATAATTTAAACCTTTTTATGAAATATTACTCTACTTCTCTCATAAACCATTTAAAATGAAATGTTTAGTAGCCACAAAAAGTTTTTTCTTAAAATTTTGTCCTGTGAACAAAATTTGCTCATTTGAAAGTTGCTAGAGAGTTGTTAAGAGATATTGTACAAAGAAATTTGTTTTGCATTACCTGTGATGACCCCTGATGAAAGGAAAAATGCTTATTTCTTTTTTAAAGGAGGGCAAAAAAATTACAGACCATTCCTAGCTGAGTTCTTGGCACCCACCAGTTGTACAATAAACATTTTTTGCATGGTATTGAATCTCACTGAATGTTTGTCACATTGGATAATTGTAATTAATTAGTTTTATTAATTTTTATTAACTTGCCTTAATTTTTATTTGATTATGATGCTGCTAATTTGGTTGTGATTATTATCCTTCCATTTCTTTTCTGTAAGTAGAAGGCAGAGGAAAGTAGACAGCTTCTATTGGTGCAAACAGAAATCCTTAAAATATCCCTCAAGCCACACATGGTGGCACATGCATATAGTCCCAACTACTTTGGAGGCTTAGGCAGGAGGATCACTGAGCCCAGGAGTATGGGACTGCAGTGAACTTTAATGATATCTCTGTACTCCCACTTGGGAGAAAGGTTGAAACTCCCATTTCTAAACAGTTACAATTAAAATTTAAATTTAAAAAAATACCTCTCAAATCACAGCATGAAGACTGTTGTTTTATTATGTCTAGTCAGAGCTGCTCTTAGACCAGAGCTTCTTTAGCTGTTTTAGAATGCATAGCCCTTCAAGGGCATGATACACACTCCCAGTAAAAAACAGTGGTGCATGTAACAATATAGAAAAAAAACTCCCCCTTTCATTAGTTGCCCTTAACTTTCTGCCCTTGCTGCTTGAGTACTTTCTCTTAACTACTAAATTCAAATCCTTTGCCGCTCTTATAGCCACTTGAAAACACTGTTCCACACTGCAACTGCATTTTGGTATCTTGTATTAACACTGTTTCCCATATGATGAACTCTGACCGGCAAAGCAACAGATCTTCTAGGATGTTGATTCTCAAGAACTCTCACTGCACAGGGGTTGGCCAGGCTTGGGAATGCATAGACTCTCTCTTCACTCTATCTCAGTTACAAGCTGTCACTAAGGAAAAAAACATACCCAGCTGTGGGCCCTTGTCTATGGGTTACCCATGGCAACACTTCCTTCCATTTCTATTTTCACCTCTCCTCTTCATAACACTGAGGATCATTATCCAAGAGAAACACTATGCTCTCCTTTACCCCATCTTTTCCCAAGGAAAGTTTTACCTTTGGCTCTAAAATATCTCATTAATGAAAATTATGAAAATACGACATGGAAAAGTCCAGAAATACACTTATAAAAGTCTAGAATAAAGCATTACAGATAGTTATAAGAAAAGATATGATTCTATGGAGATGAAAAGAATAAATATTTTAAAAGCCCTGAAGTTCCTACTAAATTATTGTATGAATCTAATATTGGGGTGGACAATGTCAAAGCAAAATCTCAGTGATACTTCATATTAACAAAACGATTCTAGATTTTTCCAAAATTTTAGTCACTAATAAAAATTTTGGCAGTGACTGGAAACAATTAGAAAAAGTTATGATGGAAAAAGACTTATTCTATCACATATATAAACATTTTTAAAATGCAGAAATTAAAATTATCTTAAAACAATATAGAGGAAATATATTATAAAAGATTTTGACTTAGTAGTCTGAGTATTTTGAAAATAGACAAAAGATAACCTTACCTACACCATATTAATTCCGGATAAATTATAAAACTAAATGCTTTTTAAAAATCTTATTTAAAATATGCATAGATATTTAATGGATCTCTAGATCGGGGAAGATGTTAAAACAAAAAGTAATGAACAAAATATGAGGAAAAGTTAATGCAGGATTTTAGCATGTTGCATTTAAAATCATAAAGAAATAAACAACCAAGTACAAACTACAAAATTTTTTGGTAGGAAAAATACTGACTTCAAGTTAAAACTATTTCATTCATTTATGAGGATATAATAAACTATCTTGTAATAGACACCTTGGTATTTTACCCTGGCCTCTCAGGCAACACCATTTCTGTAAAATCACAATTCCATAGGCCAGCACCTATGTCTCTTTGTCCAAGGGCTTTCTCTGTTCCACCTGGTAAACATCACCTCCCCTACAACCCCCAGTCAAGGAATAGCAAGAGGATATAATAATCCCAGCTCTCTAGCTTTGAGAGTGGGTTAACTCTGAATTTCTCTGTTCCACAATAAGATTTAAGTCCACATACACGAGCTGATAACCTGCTTAGAACAGGGATTTTTTTTTCCCTCCTCATCTGAGCTCCCCATTTTCCTACCAGTGTTTCCCAGGATTGGCAACCAAATTAATTACGTATTCTCATATATATCCTGACCCCATAGTAGATCTGGGGAACCCAAGTTAAGACATACATCCACCAGAAAAGGGGGTTGTGAAGAGACAAATCAAAAGGGAAGAAAAATTATCAAAGAGACATTTCTTTTGCCTCACAATTATCAAAGACAGGAACATTAAAAGAAGAAATAATTTTTTTATGATTTATCAGATTGTCCAAGATTAAAAACTAATCCTCAGCTTTATAAAAGCTATATTCAAGGAATCCTTCCATACTCTCCTAATGAGAATACAAATTAATAAAATCATATAAAAGGGGATTTGACAAAATATATAGTTCCAAAATATTTATGCTCTTATGTTCATCAGGTTCACTTTTATTACTTCTGTATTCATTTATTCACTAAATTAAATTAAATTAATTAGAATGTACCTTGATTTATAACATATGTTATGCTAAATATAAAATCAGAAACTAAGAAAACCTGCATACCCATTCTTGGAATGTTAATCATATTATAGGAAACTGGTAAGTACAAAGGAGGTAGGGTCAATAAGGGTATCAACACAATTTCGTAGGCTTCTCTTATTTCTTGTTTTTCTCCTTCATCTGTTCCTCTCAGTTTTGATGTTGCACTGCCTTTCAGGCCCTGGCTTTGATACTCACCATTACTTAAGTCTTGGCGTTTCTTTCCTTAGGCCGCTTTGTGGATCTTGATCCTTCTAGCTTATGATAGTACACCTCTGACCTTGGCCTACCTATTTTTTCCAGGTGTCTGAGTTGAAGTTCACTTATTTTTAATATCATTCCTCTCATAACTAAAAGGTAACCTGGTCAGTTTTGTGACACACTGTCACCAAAACTATTGCTCAATTTGCTAAAATGCACAGCCATGTTCCACGTCAAGGGTACCTGAATAATGAACATTTCTATACCTAAACCTGAATTGTACCCCACATCTTTGAAATAAAAAAAAAATTAAGGAAAAAAAGAATTCTAAAAGAAAAATTTCTTGCCAATTACATTGTTTTACAATGTTCTCAACAGTGATTGAAGAAATGTAAAACTAACAGACTTTACACATATATATCCCAGAATTTAAGAATTAACTTTTTAAAAATACCAGACATTGCTTTTTGTTTTTTGCAAAAATATATTTCAAACCACGAAAATCACCAATAAACGGTAGAGACGCACAAGTGTGTGTGTATGTGTATGTGTGTGTGTGTGTGTGTGTATGTGTGTGTGTGTGTGTATGTTTAACTCAGAACCTTTTTTTTTCATAATGGCATCTTTTCTCTTTGAATTTTGTATACAAAACAAATAAAAATCTGATGTTTTTATCATCCTCAGGACATTAATTACGGGAACTTTAAAATATGTCTCAAAACTTTCCTAAGCTCTTAACATAGGAAAATGTAATTTTGCCTAATTCCAGGTTTTGAAATGATGGGTTTACCTATGGCAGCCCCACATGCTAGGGATTCACTAGCTCTTGATCAACTGGCCACCTGCCAAGAGATTCTGGCATCTACAGGGAGGTGCAGAAATGTTGCCAAACCATGATTTACAGCTGATGATCAGAGCTGCTGCTGAAGAAATGCCAAGGACTCACCAAGCTTGGACTCACACCTTGGGGAACAGAAGTGTATGCATCAGTCTCAAAGGGCATTACCTATGTATTTCCAGGTATGTAAAAGAGGAAATAAATTATGAAATTTAATAGATGTTTGAATTTACTGACAGCCATTTAAAAATAAAAATTATTTTTCATTATATGTAAAATAATCTGTCATGGTTAACACTACATAAATCCTACAGTATGATATATCGATCTTCCTGGTTCAAATATATTTAAATGATCTCTTAGGATTAGTGATGGATTTGTGGAACCAAACTTCAGGCAATTTTCACTCTAAAAGTGGGTCATGCTGATTTAAATCAACGTGATAAAAAAATCTCGATGTGCCTAATGGCTGCATGTTTCAATATCTGAAGTTCAGTGTATGCACATTTAGGCATTTTCCATTAACCTGTGGTAGGACCTTATTATTTGAGTGGCTTTCATAAATTGAACATACTTTGGAAAATATTCGATGTTATTTGCCAAATAAAATATTTTTTAAAACTACTAGAAAAAATGAACTAAGAATGCCTTATATTTGCATAGATTTTATATTTTCCAGTTGTTTTCATCGAGCTATTTGCACTTTATGCTTTCAATATGCTTATAAAGCAAAAAGAGACAATGAATACAAAATTCCACTTTCCCAATGGGACACAGCAGAGTCAGGAATTTGTCAGAGGTCAAAAACTGATGTATAACAGGGACCTGAATAAATGTATCTTTGCTGCCTCTTCGTTGTGTTCTTTAATACAGGTGACCTTGAAAAAGGTAATCTTCCAGTGGCAGAATTTTGTGTTTAATATGAATAATGAATATTTATTGGCTTTTCAGATAATATTTTAGCAAATCAGCTCTGAGTGAGACACTTACTTACTTTACAGTGAAGATAATCTCTGCATGTGATTAATCATGTCTTGTAATTATAGTCTGCATATGAGTTCATTTTAACCATGTGCCATTGAGTTATTTATTAGTAATATCATTTTATCCCAGCAATTTAACTAACCATACATATTATTGGTGATTTCTAATGATTCCCTTCTTTTAAATATGAAAACAGTGGTTCTTTATGTATTTCAATTTACCAGGCAAAACAAAAAAAGTTTACTAAATGATATTCTTTTATTTTGTGAAAAGACCAAGAAAGATATCAAGTACATGCATAATTTTTGAAAAAAATAATTGAAAACTCTACCTGATATCTGGTATTATGAAAAGTTGTTCAGCCTCTAGCTGGAAAATAGAACCACCATGCTGGATTCTATAACATCTAAAATATACACTGATGTACTGATCCAAAATTTGTGAAACACTTTTGCCTGTGTGATGTCACTGAATTCCAACAATGCAACAGTAGTCAATTATGGAAGAAGGTCAGCCTGCTCTGGTACATTTATGGATATTTTTTGTGATTTGGAAAGAATGTCTACAGAAATGTGAAGCCAATGTCAAGTGTTTAAGAAAAACCAACTTCTTACAATATGAAAGCATATACATTAAAGTCCTTTCCTTTAATGGTCATCACCACACACCCCTTCTCCCCATCATTTATGGCGTTAATTGTAAAGTAGTGATATATGTTCATGATGTTTAAACATAGCCCATGGTAGTGGATTCTAGTAAATAAAACAATAGTCTGAGTAATAATATATCACAAAAGAGAATAGGTTGCTATTGAATTGTGGAAGGAGAGACATTGACAACTGGGTGAGATCCAAGTCAGGTACCAAGTAAAAAATAAGTAAGCCAATGCCAAACTAATGCCAGAAATGCAATATACAGTTTAAGAGAAGTAAAGATCTGGAAATAGGCCAAGAGAAGAAGGTTCCAAGACTTAAGCAATGGTGAGCATCAGGGCTAGGGCTTTGAGGGCAGCGCAACATTACAGCCAAGAGGAATGGGTGAAGGAGAAAAGTAAAAGAATCCAGGGAACTTTTGTCAATTCTTTCATAAACCTTGCTACCTCCACCTCTTACCAGTTTCCTTCATTATCACTGACATTCTGAGACCTTAAATGTAGGTTTTCCTCATCTCTAGTTTTATTTTTAATATAAAGGATAATTCAGTCCTCTTTTGATGGGTAGCACGGTTGGGTTCATGTTCTTGCTACTGTGAACAATGCTGAGTGATTTGAGTTCTTCCGGGTATATTCCCAGTGTAACTATACCAAGAAGGAAGACATGAGCCGCTGGTGGTAAAAATTTACTAAAGAAAGGAAAAGGGGGTGGGGGGTGACAGGCTCTATAGAGAGAAACCAGTCCCCTTTGTTCTTCTGTAGGTCACTTATATACCTCAGTTCAGGTTAATTGGGCACCAAGAAGCAGTTTGGGGAGTTTGAGTTGTCAGTCACCTGGCCTTGAAATGCAGGTGTCAGCACTGTTGAGGCTGGTCCCATAGCATTGAAGTGCAGATGTCCACATTAAACCATTCACTATCAGGGATGTTGTTAATCACTTGTGTCTGAAATGCAGCCTAGGAAAGCAAACACTGACAGTCAGTACTAGGATGTTATCAGTCACATAGCTTTGGGATACGGTCTCGGGGAAAGCAGATATTGGCAGTAAAGCAATTAGTAACAGGACACTGTTAGAACACAGTGTTAGCTTTTTGCAACTCTATGCTCCTTTTGCAACTCTATGCTCCTTTTGCAAGGTTTATATGATGAGCTGTTTTAACTACAATCTCCTCTCCCATCCCCCAACAAACTCTATCACCCAGTAGGGGGATTGCAGATCCTATGGAAGGTCGATTTTTAGGTCTTTTAGGAATCACCACACTGTTTTCCACAGAGGTTGTACTAGCTTACACTCCCATTAGCAGTCTAGAAGTGTTCCCTTTTTACCGCATCCTCTGAATTATTGATGATAGCCAACATGACTGGAGTTAGGTGGTATCTCAGTGTAGTTTTAATTTGCATTTCTTTGATGACTAGTGAGGCTGAGCATTTTTCCATGTATCTATTGGCTGCTCCTATGTCTTCTTTTGAGAAGTGTCTATTCATATCTTTTGCCCACTTTGTAATGGGGCTGTTTGTTTTCTTCTTTTCGGTACTTTTGAGTTCCTTGTTGATTGTAGTTGTTAGAGCTTTAACAGACATACAGTTGGCAGATATCTTTTTCCAGCCTCTGGGCTGTCTCCCTTCTCTGTTGATGGTTTCTTTGGTTTTGCAGAAGCTTGTCAGTTTGATGAACTCCCACTTGTCTATCTTATACATGATGGAATATTACGCAGCCATAAAGAACAAAATTATGAACTTCACAGCAACTTGGAAAGACTTAGAGTCTATAGTACTGAGTGATCTTTCACAGAAACAAAGAACTGAGTATCACATGTTCTCACTCATAAGTGGACTTGAACAATTATTGTAATACTATAAGAAAAGGATTGGTAGTAGCGGGAAACTGCCAGGGAAGGAGGGCACACCTCATCAACAAGGGCACCTGCATAATGAACATTTGTATACCTAACCCTGAATTGTACCCCACATCTTCAAAATAAAAAATTAAAAGCTTAAAAAATAAATAAAGGATAAAATAAATCAAGATGTGTTTCCTAATTTACTAGATGTAATTTTACTAGGTTAGTAAATTATTCATATAAGTGGACCTACTGAATTCACTCATAAATGTTTTGAAAAAATATGGACGTGTATTTTTGCCAAATCACCTTCCTAGCATGAGAGTTCTTTTTTTTTTTTTTTTTTCAGTATCTCACTTCGTTGCCTAGGCTGGAGTGCAGTAGCACAATCACAACTCACATAGCCTCAATCTCCTGAGCTCAGGTGATCCTTCTACCTCGGCCTCCCAAGAAACTGGGACTACAGATACACACACCACACCTCACTGTTTTTTGAATTTTTGTAGAGACAAGGTCCCACTAGGTGGCCCAGGCTGGTCTCAATCTCATGGGTTCAAGCAATCCTCTCACCTTGGCCTCCCACCCAGCTGAGAGGATCTCTTGAATATACACTTTTTAACATTGAAATTTTGTCTTACCTCTTAGACAAGCTGATAGGTGAAAAATAGGATCTTCCTTAAGCATTTATTTCTTTAATAACTGAGAAGTAAAAGTTTATTTTTTTCACTTTCATGTTTCTTCTGTTGTGATTTATGTATTCACTTTTCAAAATGTTTATTTTTAACTGAAAAAATATAATTGTATATATTTATGGAGTACAAAGTGATATTTTGCTACGTTTCCAATGAGGGATGATTAAATCAGGCTAATTCACAAATCCACTACCTTACATGCTTATCATATTTTTTTATTAAAAAACATTTAAAATCTACTCTTTTAACAATTTTGAAAATGATTTTAAATTACTGGTGAATTGTGTATTCGTTCTAGTTCTTATAGGAACATTCCCTGAATATGGTATTTCAGCAGAAGCAGTGGATTTGGTTGGTAATCCTGGGAAACTCTGATCAGAGAGAGGGGAAGTCAGAGAGAGAAGTGAAGTGGGCAGATTAAGGGTCTGTGTTTTAGTAGTTTCTGCTCATGGTTATTCCACCCATGGACTGGAAAGCTGGGTTATTTCCACAATGACTCCAGCCGGTCTGTGGTTAGTAGCTGTTGAGGAGTTGGGAATTAACTCTCTGGCACTTTGAGCCAACCATAGGTACCAGAGGATGCCAAAGTGAGGAGAAGCAGATACTGGCTTCCTCCAGCCCCCAATTTATAAGCCAAGAGGAGTGGAGTGAGTCATCAACAATGTCTGCTACAAGGTAGACTGTCATTTGCATTGTTGTGCAGAAATCATTTAATTTTGAAGGCTATTAATTATTCATCCTTATTTATACTTGTTTATTTTTATAGATTTTTTTCGGGTACAATTTTTAAATGTTGTAATCCTTTCACTTACATTCTGTCCATTGCTTTCATATTTAAAGTCATTTCTAATTAAGAGATCCAATAAATATTCACCAATACTTTAAATCAAATCTATTTTTTTCATATTTAGTGTCCCAAATACTATAAGAAAACACTAAATAACTGACATATGTAATATTTTAGCTGTAAACATTCCATATGTTTGAATGCATTCTGATGTTAGGCAATGGTCAGTTTTATAATCTATAGTACTCCCTACTTCTCTCTTCCTAACATTGACTAGAATTTTCTTTGAAGAACTTTTTATCCATTATTGTGTAGCATTAGTTGAACCCTAATTGGGCAACCCTTACCCCTATCCCATGGATACTGGACCAGAAAATGGCCTTTGGCCAGTTGTTATTTGGCATTTTCTGTGTTCATAGGAGCTGAGTTAGAAGTCCTTCAATCAAGAGAAAGCACAGGAATTTGTTTGATGTTTTGGTGAAGCAATGCTCACTCCACAAAAATGAGAATGAGGAAGTCATCCTTGTATTTGATGCTTTCACCTGTCTGACAGTTATATATGTATTAAAGCAGCCTGAAGACTAAACCAACACTGAGAAGAACACCAAGAGAATCACAGATGATTGACCTGGAGCATTAACTGGATTGTGGCTTTTATGTTTTTTCAATGGCATCACCCAATAATCCTTCATTATTTGAAGCAGTTTTTATTTCATTTTTCCTTTATTTACATCATAGAGTCTTGATTTAACTGAACATATGTACTTTTTAAGATTGTCATTTGCATTTTTAAATAAAAAGTTCTTAGAGTTAAAGATGTTTATAACCCAAGAACATATAAGTTATTTATTGTAAGAAAGGAAAAATAAATGATCTGATGTTAAGTGTAAATTCCCTTAATTTTCTATAGAAAGGTCTAGCAAGAGATTTGCTGTTGTGTGTGTACAACTTCTAGGTATTCATTATTTTCCTTGCAGTGATCCTTCTGTATATAATATACCTTGGCAGATAAACACACTCTCAACTTTAAGAGTTATTGTGTTTTAAGAAACTATGGAGACATTTAGTCAAAATGACTTATTTTATAAATAAGGTAACAGAAGCCCACTTAGGTTAAGCTATCTCTTTCCAGAATTTCTCAACTAAGAGTAGAACAATGACAAATCAGGCCTCTGGTATTTTATTATTTTTCATTATTTTTATTAAAAAAATGTTACTTTCGCCAGGCTCGGTGGCTCAGCCTATAATCCCGCGCCTTTGGGAGGCTGAGGTGAGTTGATTGCCTGAGCCCGCGGGTTCGAGACCCGCCTGGACAGCGAGACTCATCTCTACAATAAATCAAAAAATCAGCCGGGCGTGGTAGCACATGCCTGTAATTCCGGCTACTTGGAAGGCTGAGGCGGAAGGATCGTCGGAGCCCAGCAAGTTGAGGCTGCGGTGGCCAGGAGCGGCCACTGCACTCCAGTCTGGGTGACAGAGTGAGACTCCAACTCAAAAAAAAAAAAAAAAAGTTACTTTCTTCTGGACAACAAAAGTTTCTGAATATTAATACGTTATCCCTATTGATTCAAAATTTATTCTGAAAATGTTGGTGGCTTACTCACTAATTTGCTATTCTCTTTGAAATATGCTAGGAAATAACTCCATTCTCCAACTGAAGAATCATGACATATGGTCAGTAAGTGTATTCACACTTGCCCTTGGGATGTGTTTTTGTACTATTATGTGTTTTATGACTTTTTAGCAAATTGTTGCTTAAAACTTAAAAGGGAAATAATATAGTCAACAAAGAACTGAATGATGATTGAGTTAAACCGAACACATATGGTCAAAGCTGTATTCATTTAGTGCTTTTAGGAGTCTTTGTTTAAACTGAGTGCATTTTATATGTGAAATGTTAGTGAGTTAATGTAAATGTGTCTATTTTCCAGATTATTCGTTTGCATTTTCTCAGTTGTTCCAGAAATGCTAAAGTTATAAGACTACAGAAAATGTCTTTAAATCATACTGAACAATATTGGTGTCAGACTTTTTACTGTTGTAACAGTAACATTACTGTTTCACCAATTTCATTGATGAGCTCAGATGCACAATAACTCTCATCACTGTTGTGGTTTATGTATTATTTCCTTGTTCTCAAAATAATCAGAAATAGATGTTTTTGATCTCTTTATTCTGTTTCCTATCAGACTAAGTACAACTAAAGTAAGAGTGGCAATGGCTCTGTTGATTTCAAGGATATGTCTGGAAAGCAAATCATGCTCATAATAAACTAGCATGACTCTTCTGAGGCTGATGACACAAGTAAAGTTGTACTGCAGTAATGTAGAAAAGCAAAATACATCATAGACTCAAAATCATTAATTCAACAGGTAGCAGGAGATATGTGTATCTCATGCTACCTGAGACTGTTTAACAAATCAGCATTTTTTTTACAAAAAAATTGATGCCATAAGTCAGAAAATAAAACATCAGTATGCTAATAACATTTACCTTGGATTCAGTATCATTGTGCTCTCAAAATATAGTTTTTAACAGAAATGTGCTCAGTTTTGATAATTAATTACTACCATTAATGTTATTATAATAAGCCAAGAACTGCATTAAGGGTTTTGCATAAATGATCTCATTTGATAGTCAAACCAACCATTTGGAAGAATTATTTTAATTATTCCTCCTTTACATATGAGAAATTGAGGTTTCAGAGGGGTTAAGTAATTTCCCCAAGATCTCATTGTTTTATTCTAGCTGAGGTGAGATTAAACTGTCAGTTTTTTTCATTTTTATTTTAGATTCAGTTTTGAGTTTAAATATCATATTCTTAATGCTACACTGTAGAGTATTCCTACATGTCAATTTTTTTCACTCCTGAGTTTCTTTAGTCGGCTGTTTTACATACTGGTATTTGTGTTCTCTTGAATATGTGTAATAAATATGTTTCAGATATCATGACTTTTATATGGCAAAAAAACTTGTCAAAAATAAAACTGATCACTGTAAATTTTGATCTTTGTCCTGTTCCCTTTTCAATTCAATCCGTTTGAGTGTCTACTGTGTTCCAAAGATGAGAATGAGTTTTTAACATTTAAAGGCGAATATGATACAATATACGCCCTTTACCATTTCTCAGTCTCCCAATTTGTCTTGAAAAGTTATACTGTAGCAAAGAGATGATATTAAAGGAGAGAAAAAATTTATTATATTTCTGGTTTTTCATACCAGTAAACACATTTCCTAGTGAAAGATTGCTAGCTGTGGAGTTAGCTCTTTCCATTTGCATACTACTCAAATTCACAGATATTCCACAGGTATTATGTAAGGAGAAGTTTGGAAAAGCACAGGGATGGCAACACAAAATTTGAGCACATCTGTAACACAGCACTTTAGTTTGACAGAGTTTTACTTGGTTGTACCATTGGACAATCAAATGTATTTCATCCCATTCCATTTTTCTATGGTCAGTTCCTCTGTTAGGTTTCTATGACTGTGTAACAAGTTACCAAAGATTTAATGCCTTAAAACAGTACCTGCTTATCGATTTACAATTCTGTAGGTCAGAAGTCTCACATGGTATAGCTGGGTTCTCTGCTTATAATGTCACAAGGCTGAAATTAAGATGACTGCAGAACTGAATCCTCACCTGGATGTTGTGGGGAGATATCTTCTTCCAAGCCCATTCTCATTTGCTGGGAGAATGCAGTTCCTTTCAGTTGTAGAAGTGAGACTCTTTTTTTTTTTTTTGCTAGCTGTTAATTAAGTGTCTCCTTTAACTAGAGACCACCCATATTATCTGCCTATTCTCTACATTCAAGTCAGCAACAGAACATTAAATAATCATCATGCTTTTAACTTTTCTGACTTCCTCTTCTGCTACCAGCCTGAGAAAGTTGCCCGTTACTTTAAGAGTTCTCAGGAGGCATGGTGATAACATCTTATGTTATTAACATACATGAGTTGTAAGTATGATCCTAAAGAAGTGAAGGCAGTTAATAGGAAAATAAAATGATTCATTGAACTTGATTCTTGAAGAAGTCTCTTTTGAGCAGCAAACCTACAAAAACATATGATTATATTGTTCTTTAATTGAGATATATTTCATACACAGTAAAATACTCATATCCTCAATGTATAGTTTAATAAATTTCTGCAAATGTATACTACTTTGTAATCGCTACCCAAAGCAAGATACGGAGTATTTTAATTACCCCTGGAAGTTTCTTTGTGCCCTTTCAAGCCTATGTCCACACCCCCCACACAAACCCAGAGGTAACAGTTGTTCGAATTTTTGTAGCAATAGATTGGTTTGCTTGCTCTTGAAGCTTACATAAATGGAATCATACAATTAAAAAAAGGAATTAAGCCTATCTGAATATTGTCCCAGATTCATAGTCATAGACTCTTGGCATTAAGGCGGAACACAAGTATTTCAAATAGATACTTAGAAAGTGTTGGGTTCATCTTGCATCTATTTAAGGTCCTTTTCAAAATTTGTGTCCTTAGCACATTTTGTGACCATCCCACTGATCTCAACGCTGGAGTAACCTACTCTTACTTTGCAGCTGGCTTTGTCCCAGAACTCTTGGTCTCAGTGTCTTCTGTGGGCCGTTGCTCTGTCTCCCAAGGCAACAATAGAATGTTGAGTGTGAGCAAAACCACACTTCTCTGGACTCCATGGCCCTCATTCTTCCCAAATACCATATAAGTTTTCATTGATATGTTAGACTGTACAGAAGGATGAGGACATGGTCAAGAATTACACTGAAAAAGTAATCACTCCCAGAACAGTATTTTGAAAAACAGGACCTGGACTAGGCTGAGGCAAACAAGGTACTGAGAATGAAAAATTTAAGAAATAAATTTGCAGAAGTACCAGTTCTGTTCTTGCTGAGCCTACACTTGAATGAACCGAGTCGGTGCTTTCTTCCATGTTGCCCTTTGGTATCTTACTTTCAAGGAACTATGCAAAGCTCAGGACCTAGTTTATACAGTATAGGATCCTAGTTCCAGCCCTGTTCAAATCCATAAAAATAAGATGCGTGAGACGAGTAAGGGAACTGAATATATTGAAATATTATTAAAGTAATAAAAAATCAAAGATGTTATATTGTAATATATGTGCTTCTTTATGAATGCAGTAAATGAAAGTATCCAGGAGTGAGTCCAGTAATTTTGAAATTGTGATAAACATGAATTATATATTAAAATATCTGTTAAACCTTAATATGATTTTTTAAATATCTGTGATTTCTGTTGTCTCCAAATGTTTAGGAATTCTGCTAGCATTACAATATTTTGAGGGGGTGCTTATGTCACAATAGAAAAAAATGCTGATTTATAACTATAGATTTTTCATGGGAAAGGTAATTTCCCCCCAAGTTCACAGACCCTTTTAATTCTACCTATTTACTCCAGTTTAGAACTTCAGTGTAAAATCATTATCCAAGATTCTGAGTATTTAGAGGAACTGTGAAGGAAAAACAAAAAAGAAAAAACTGGTCTGTTTCCCCAAGAAGGAACAAAGTTAAATTCAATTTGTAGATGATTTCTGAATATCTACTATGTGCAGGTGTTTGTCAAGAAAAGTGATAAAGGAAAAGAAAATACAGAAAATTAAAAATGAAATGACAGAAGAATTTTCTACCCAGTTATAGCACTAGCTTTACAACGGGATTTCTACTGCTCTCAGAGGGAGCCCCATTTCAATTATTTAGATGTATGTTTGATCTAGTTTAACTAACCTACTTTCAGCAGGCCTGGGCTTAGAAGGAGGGGGACAATGCAAAAGATAAGATTGTTCTATATGGCATTTTGTGATAATTCAAAACACATAACTGATTCATTACAGATTACCAAACTGCAAGATTCCTAAGAAGTAGTAAATATTTAAAGCTCAGATGGATACGTAATTAGAAGCAGGAATTAAGTCCTCTAATCCTTTCACCTGCTCAGATGCAATGGGAAGACTTAATGAGAGAAACCCTTGGATATTTGCTGACGGCGTACTTGTGAGCTTCCCTTCCATTACTGAACACATGGAGAGAGTAATTTTTCAAATTGACATTCATTTTTGAAAATGGTTTAACGTGTTAAAATAAGTCCAACAAACGTAAAGAACCCATTATTTTAAAGGCAATGAACAGCAATAAGCCGATTCATGTCATGAGAATAATTTTATCTTAGTAAATGTCTTCTGCATATCATCTGCAAAACCTTTTTCTAAGAATAAACCCTTGAGATGCTAACCCCAACTACTTTTGTTCAGTATATAGAAATCTTCAAAATACTAGGACAAAAAAGCATATGTGTCCGGACTAATAGTTGAGTTGCTGTTAATTTTCCAAATTGTTTCCCAAAATAAGCCTGGCATTTATTAAAACAGGGCACAGGGTGGATGCATTTAGCATAGCCTTGAAATGCAGAATTAACAACTCATTAGCAGGGCTCAGCTTTGGTGTTTCCATTGTAAGAAATTCCAATCTTAATTCTGACACTGACATCTAGGATGCATTTTAGCTATGGTGCCGGGTACTGGAAAGGGACAAAGTCGGAAGCACTGAATTTGACTCTTCCATTTACAAGCTGGATGGTCTTGAGCAAGAACCTTATCCTCACTAAGGCTCCATTTATACATCTGGAAAGCAGAGCTAGGAGCCTTACTTAAAGGCTATGAAAGAGTATCAAATGAAATAATATATTTATTTAAAATGACTCGTAATTTGTAAAATATATGAGGTTGATTTTTTTCTTGCATGTACATTTTAAATTTATTTTGATTTAGTTTTAACAGTTATATTGGAAATAATTGATATGCAAAACCCTGCATGTATTTAATATATATTTGATGCATATGTCTGGACATGCATACAACTTTGATCTCCACAGTCAACATAACAAGCATAGTGCTTGATTGTTATTTAGCAAATTTCTTTTCATTCTGTTTTTTTTTCAAGTAGATGGTGTTGGTAAAATGGAATTTAGCAACTTCAAAAGGACCAACATTTCTCTTAAGTATACTTAAAGAGGAATTTACAAGTTTCTTTATGTGTGCTTCTGAGGACAAAGAAAAGGAAGTGAGACAGTAGGCTAATGACAAGTGGTTTGCTCATCCTAGCAAGAGTCTTAAATTTCATATGTGGCTAGACTTGAGTCTGATGGAATGGCCAATTAAAACAATCCAACTACAAACACAAATAGCTGACTAAAAACCAGTCTAGGATATATAAGGGACTCCTATAAATCAATAATAATAAGATATATACCAAATCTAAAATAAACAAAAGATTTAAACAGACTCTTCACCCAATAAAATATAGAAATTGAAAATAAACATAAGAAAAGATACTATAATTAATCATCAGGGACATGAAAATATAAAACATGAAATAACATTACACACTCATCTAAATGACTAAAATTAAGAAATTACTGACAACTTCAAATACTGGTGAGAATGTGAAGCAACTGGAAGTCTCATACATAGTTGATAGGTATGTAAAATTGTAGAATCATTATAAGTCAGCCCTTCCAAAAACTGGAAACAGACTAGATGTCATCAATAGAAGAAGTGATAAAATGTGACATATTCATGCAATAGAAAACATTCGCTAATTTG
The DNA here is from genome assembly GCF_000164805.1 of Carlito syrichta. Taxonomy (NCBI): domain Eukaryota; kingdom Metazoa; phylum Chordata; class Mammalia; order Primates; family Tarsiidae; genus Carlito; species Carlito syrichta. The sequence goes on from NW_007245764.1 coordinate 501,913, forward strand.
AAAAACCAAACTGCTAATAAATGCAACAGTAGAAATGACTCTCATAAAATCAGACTGAGTGAAGTAAATCCTATTAAAAAGGAATATGGACTGTCCGATTTCGTTCATATGTTGGTCTAGAACTAAACTGTAACTATAGTTTTTAAAAATCTGAAAAGTGTTTTTTGTTGTTTTGTTTTGTTTTCTGCCAGGGGATAATTTGGAGATGGAACAAAAAAAAAAAAAAAAGGCTTCAGCTAACTTTTTGAGGTGATGTTGAGGTATGTCATACAGATGTATGCATTTGTCAAACTCAGCAAATGAGTACTTAAAATTTGTGTATTTCATTGTATCTAAATTTTACATTAGAAATTTAAAAAACAAATTCTAAACAAATATTAAGCTGTAGTTAGCATATGCATACTGAAGTACTTAGGAAAAAAATATATTGATGACTATAATTTATGAGATGTTTCAAAAATAAGATAGATTGATGGATTGCTAGACGGATAGATATATGACAAAAACAAGTATGGCAGAAAGTAGATTCTAGGAGTTGGGTACATAGATATTCACTGTAAAATGTTTTTCAATTTTTCAATTTATATATTTGAATTTTGGGGCACAAGTATGGAAAAAAGAGTGAAAACACACCTAGTTATGCTACCATTTGTGAATAATCTTCTAAAAAACCTATAATCTTGATTTGCGAAATGTGGTATTTCTCTTGCCTCTATAGCCTGAAACAAAGCCAGTCATCAAAGAGTAGCACTGTGTCAGAGCCGCTAACACCTAATTGTGATCCACTTTAATTTTTTAACTTCCTGTGACTCTGAATGTTCTTACTTGGAGAATTTAGTAATCATGGAAGGGTACCTCCCTAGAATCCATGATAATATTCTTGCTAAACTGAAAGCTAAGACTACCGCCCAATACTTCTAAGAATCAAGTAAACAAGGTAGACTGATGGTGGCCAAAAGACACTGAGCCTTCCATTGTGAAGATAGAGTTGCTATCATAGAGTGGAACCCTTGGGGAATCCTTACAGCACATTTTGTACCAGTGAAGAAAGAAAACCACAACAGTCCTAACCATGCAGGACCGCCTATTCAGTGAATAGTCGCCTTGGAAAGGAACGTGTAGATGTGTAGATAATCCCTTGGTTAGGAAACTGACAGAGGCAAGAAGAATTAACAAATGAATAGAGGAGAAAAAAATTACAGAGAAAATCTCCTCTGGATTATAATCTCTTGAAAAAATGATAAGATAGACTCCCCTTGTATTTTAACTTTTCTGTCTTTCCTCAGAACATTCAGTACAATGGATTTAGAATGACAGACAGTGAGCTGAATCCAGCAGAAGATGGCCCACACAAGTATTTGGTTTTATTTTTAAATTTTAATTTAAATGTCTTTCACTAGGACACCCACTCTCCTGTTCAAATAGGCTGCATTTCTCACTGTTGTCATATACCTGTCCAGATTTACACACTTATATTACCTCTGTAACCTCTCCAGGAAATTGAATTTACTATATCGTCTTTGGAGAGATAGTTCCATGTCTTTTTTGTTATATTTTTCTTCTTATTTTTCAATAGGAGTTGACCCAGTCATTGTCTGCTTAAAATGACCTTTTGTTGATCAGTTATTGGTAGGTTTACATGTATCACTTATTTCAAATATTGCAGAACCCAAAGATTGTGAGCACTGAGATGGATCAAGGGACTTTTGCAATATCTCCTCTAATTGCAGAAGTTGGTGTATTATGGGGGTACTATCCTACCAGAGTGGAATGAGTATATTTGTGGTTGAATACATGATTGGTGGATTATGCAGGAACTAAATGGGTATTTCTGTGGCTTGACACAACAGATGATATTTTAAAAGAAGGACATGAAGAACCTATATCCCTATGTGGTTCCTTAGCAGAAAGTATGCTCAATACTTGTGTTTTCTGTTGGATGGTAATAAAACAATTCAACTAGAACACTCTTACCTTGAAAAATATAATGAAGTGACCCTAGAAAAGGTGGCTCTCAAGAGCATCGATTTTATCCTAAAAACTTCTGAGCTTCATTGTGTTCCTTAAGAAACTTGATGATTAGTCCAGTCTCAGACAAACTGGGACTAGAGTGACTTCTTTGACTGCTGAGATAACCTTCTCTGCTCATGGAAAATTATTCATTCATTTATTATTTGGGGGGAGCATTGATGTCTCTGATATCCATGCAATAAGACACCACCAGCAAAGATAATCTGCATTCATTTGTCTCTTCAATAATACCTGAACAAGAGCCCTTAAATAGGTACCTTATGAATTCATATATGCGCATCAATTTAGTAGTATATCAAAAGTTCATCCTTGTACCATCAGAGCCAGTTAAGTGCCCAGCTGTTAATAGGTGCCCATTGATTAAATAAATGCTTATAGAAGTTGTTCTCTAGCATGGCCTTACCTAGGTGTCAGAGGCACCAATGCTCCCCAAAATAATGAATGAATGAATAACTTTGCATGAGAAATAGTAGGTTCTATTTAGATGTTACCCTGGACTATGCTTTATATAACTCTCAAGAACCCAAGGAGGTAAATGAAGAGTCATATACTTTATGCAAATGTAGTTGGGCACATGAAGCTTATACTCCCAAATATCCTGATTTTATAGATAGCAACTACCAAGATATCTTAAAGGCAAGATATCCCAGAATGGGTATTTTATAACTTTAAGAAAGATAAGTCACCAGTTATGTCATAATGAGAACATTGGTTAAGCATAGAGAGTAATTCACATCTTTCATCAATTTAGACCACCTGCAAAAACTATTATAGAATAAATATCTTCTATGTTTTCTTGAATGTCTAATAAAATGTGAGCAAGGATGTTATCTTGCTTATTACCAAATCAAGAAAAGGTTGCTGTTTAACAATTTAGTTCAAAATAATTCTCCTTAAAGAGGTTATCATTCAGAAATGCTGCCCATAACTCCCATTAGCTATAATTGAGTTTACAGTGCATGCAGAAAAAAGGAGACAATACTATTACGTTTTAACATTAAATTTAGGGTAAATTCAAGAATTACCCTCTTGTTGACCTGTTTTTTCTTCTAAAATTTGTTTATGACAATTTTCACATCATTAACTTTTATAGTTGATTTTTGTTGTTGTTTCAAACCACTACATTTTTATCCTTTCAGGGTTCATTTGTAGACCTCTAAAATTATTTTTGAATGGCTAATGATTTCCCAGTTGCCCTATTGCTTCCTAAGTCAGTCTTTGCCATTATCATTATGTGAATGTTTCTCCCAGTTCACTCTCTTTCTCCCAGAGCCTCACTGTTTGTGTTCATACTTCCTGAGTCTCTCCCCAGTGAGACATTTTAATATCTGAGTAGAATTATCTATTCCCTTACTCTAGCTTTTTTAAAGATTTCTATTTTGCTTCACAGGAAATAGATGCTATATTATTGAAGTGCCACAAAATAAAATCTAATATGAGACAAGATGCCAGTGCAACACAGAGACAAGAGTGAGGTAGGGGGAGAGGGAAATCCACTCTCACTTTCCATAGTATACACCCTCTCCTTACCCCAAATCTTGTGATCCACTTAAGTCCCCTACTAATGTAGTTAACAGATGTTTTACCTCAGGGTTACAACTTTCACTTACTTAAAATCGTGAACTATTTCCAGCAAATTCAAAAGCACAGAATTTTAAAAGTTCCAATTCTCACTAAATCCAATTTTAATATTTTTGCCATTACTGCTTACATTTATTTTCTAGTGCTGTGTAACAAATTACCACAAGCCTTGGCTTAAAACAACAGATACATATTATCTCACAATTTTTGTGGAAGTCTGGTGTAGTACTATTTTGTCTTCTGCTCAAGGTACCCCAAAGCTTATATCAAGGTGTGGGCTAGGTTTCATTCTTGTATGGAGGCTCTGGAGAAAAAGTTTGCTTCCAAGTTCATTCTTGTTGTTAGAAGACTTCAGTTACTTGCAGTGATAGGACTGAGAGCATCATTTCCTTGCTGACTGTCAGTTCCCGGAGGCTACTGCTTTTCTTGCCATGTGTCCCCTCTGTCTTAAAGCAAGTAGTGGCATATCAAATCCTTCTTATGCTTTAAATCTCTGACTTCTATCTCTGACCTCTAGGCTCAAATTTAAAGGCCTCATGTGAGGTCTCTCCTTTTAAAAGACAACCTAGCCGGGCTCGGTGGCTCAGCCTGTAATCCCGCGCCTTTGGGAGGCTAAGGTGAGTGGATTGCCTGAGCCCGCGGGTTCAAGACCCGCCTGGGCAGCGAGACCTCATCTCTACAATAAATCAAAAAATCAGCCGGGCGTGGTAGCGCATGCCTGTAATTCTAGCTACTGGGAAGGCTGAGGCAGAAGGATCGCCGGAGCCCAACAGGTCGAGGCTGCGGTGGCCAGAAGCGGCCACTGCACTCCAGTCTGGGCGACAGAGTGAGATTCCAACTCAAAAAAAAAAAAAAAAGACAACTTGTGTCTTATAAATTAACCTAATCACAGACATAAAATTAATCATATTCACAGTCTGGGGATTATGCAGGACATATATAGGGGTCAGGGATCATCATAGAATTCCGCCTACCACACCACTTCAGCAATTTCTTAATACACTGAAGCATACAACAGTGTACCACATTGATCCATGAATCCCTGCTCTCTCACTTGTTTTCATTCTTCTCCATGATCACAACTTCTAGAAAGAAGCTGCCAAGCTAACTTATGAAGAGCAACACTTAAGAGCCAAGTCATGATGGGTGCTCAATTATCCTACCCTTGAGTGGATATCTTTCCAGCAAACTCTTCATTGGTACCCTTTCATTTATCACCCTAAAATGAATTTCTCCCCAGTTACTGATCTGAATAGTGAGGCTAATGCTAATTCCTTTTGAATAGACCTCATCCAGCTTCCTCCTGAATTTGTTGCCACCTCTCCATAATTGACTCAGTGCTTGCAGAAATTTTACCCTCCTGAGAACTTCACCCCCTTATTTTGGCTCCCGGGAAAACTCCTTTGACAGTCTCATCCCCCTCAGTACCCACCATTACTTTTAATTTATTCAAGAGATAGTTTTCAGCTCCTACCATCTGCCAAACATTCTTCTAGGGCTTGAGGTTACTTCTATATGTATGTATGAATATATATCTATATCTACACACTTATACATAAACACTCTCTATATACATACACATATATAGAGAGAAATAGAGAAACAAAGAGCTCATAGGTAAAATGTATGACAAAAATAGTATGTTAGAAAGTAACAGGGCTGTAACTAAAAAATAAAAAGAGGGACTAGAATACATATGTTGGGTCATGGATATATTATTCTTTATTATCAGTGAACCCACTTTTTTCTTATTTATCTCTTCTTATATATTATAAGCTCTTTGAACCTAGGAACCATGTGTTATACCAATTCCACAAACATTTTGGAATTTTCATTATGCAAATGTGTATCAGATATATATCTGCCATCTTGGGCCTAGAGGTTTGTAGGGAATGCTGGCACTAAACAGACTATACCAGGTGTGGTGAGTGGACATTCACAAAACGGTGATTGCATAATCGAGAGTACTGGATTCTTAAGATAGTCTCTGCCAGTCCACCTTTTTAGTTTTCTCCTCGTCCATGAACTGGGTCTTCAGATTAGGACTTCATGTAAAACATACTCTGAGCATCTATGATGTGAGATTTCCTGAATAATTATTTGGTGTTCCCTTGTTGCTTGGTACATATTAGGGTTTTAATATGTACATGAAAAAATTCGTATTAATTACAGTTTCCTAAGACTGCAACTCTAGCCTTATGTTACTTAAATAACAGTAACTGTATTGCCATTTAAAAAATCTGTTAAAGTAATAATTTCTCACTAACCCTATTGTGCTCTTTCAATAAAAGGAAAGATACATGTTGGTAATGATCTTTAAAGACTATTGGTAACTTACAAGTAGAGCAATTCTGGAGACCAAGCAATTGCCAGAAAAATCTGAATTATTTTGTATTTTACTTGCTTGTTTCAGATTATTCATTAAGACATAGGGCATCTTTAAAGAATTACAGCATAATTTTATATTTGAAACACAATATACACTTGCACACTCTAAATTATTACTAATGTATCTGGATGCCTAGAAGGGCATCTGGCATAGTGAAGGCACTTGGTAAATTGGTTGAATTAATTAATACATAAGATAACACTACATTTTTCAATAGTTTATGTGATTTCATATTTTCTGAGTAAGAAAAGTATCACTAAATATTTTTTCATCTAATAAATAATTTTTAAAATGTTTTCTAAATGTGGATAAAGTTCTGTATATCAATTCTGTAAATGCTACAGTATATGTAAATATATAGCGTAGTGCTTGATGCTTAATATATCCTCAGTAAATATTAGTTTTCTTCTTAATTGGAAGTAAGTGATATATCAAAAACATAATTTCTCTCATTTCCCATTTTACTTCATTTTCCCTTAATTAAAATGATTTCTTTTTCTCCATGGGTAATAGTTTGTCTATTTTCCTTTACTTTTAAATCCCATATATGCTTTCCAAACCAAAGTCATCAAACTATAATAACCCATTTGCAAACTGGATAATTAACTTGGTTCATGTTTTCAAAATGATTTCTGATACTCATGTCAATTTGTAGTGTTATTCAAATTTAATTCAACTTTCATTCACAAAATGGCTATACAGAGAATTGAATGAAACCTCAAGTTACTAGTTGTAGTAGAGGTATCCCAAAAAGCTATGATTAAAGAATTTAACAACATTAAAAATATACAATTTTGTGATGAAAGAGTATTGTGCAGTTATTGATACCTCCAATTTACATTTGGGGAACAAATCATTTTATTCAAAGTCATTGACCTAACACAGAAGATTCTTACATTGTGCAAAAAAAAAGTTATGGTATTGGTGGGAAACTTAGTTTTTCTGTGCACTTGCCCAACTGATTGATCTAATAAGCAGTGGGAATAACTACCAAATGGAAAGAAACATGTCCTTCTTGATTACAATGTGGTGCTTCTGTTATATTTATGTCAAGGCATCATCGTCATCATTCATGTTCTTTTCTGGGATTCAGCATTTCCATTTTAAGATTCTATTCAGTCACTAATACTCCATTATGGAGCAGCCTATTGGCTAAAATTGGTATTTATACAAGCAATGAGCTTAGCATTATATTTTCTAAGTGATGATCAAATTTAGTTTCTCTGAATGATATCCTTTGATGGCTTTATTCTGCCTATTTTGCTATAGATTATTTCTATTTTGCATGATTACATTGGCAAGCAAATGAAAACACATTTTCAAGTCTTAATAAATGAACTTAATGAGGATCATTACCATGCTTTTGCTCACAAACCTAGGAATTTACATTGTCATGCACCTTAACTCACTCTCAGTGTGACACAATTTTACTTGTAAAGAAATCATCTGAAATGTTAAAAAACCATTACCTGATATAAAAAGTAATGATTCACTCTCAAAGTTTCAATAACATCTAATCAATTGCTTAAAATAAACTCCTATTTTCAGAATGTGACAGAAGAGATGAAGCTTTTAAAAAAAGAAAGGAAAAAAGACAAGATACACAGAAGGCATCTTCATCAGTTGTTCATGACTTAACAAACCCCCCATATCAAGCACAGTATTGAATAAGAGTGACTTGGGAAAGATCTCACTTGTTATTTTCCACAAGGTCGAAAGTTGGTAAGAGAGAATCTGTGAAAAACAGGGTAGCAATAACAAATACTTCACTTAAGGAAAAAAGTGAAGCGATATTTATGCTAGCTTAGTAACCAAGTACTAATCATTTATTTGTGTTTTTAGGAGGTTGAAAATAGGACATTATAGGTCATTCATATAATAGATGCATTCTGGAAATTATTCTGCATTAAGAACTATATGAAACACTAGAGATAAAATTATGAATAATTATCTCACCACTACCACAATAATAATCATAATCATTAATAATGCAATATCACATGTTGAACCTATACTCGTCAAGTAGTTTGGCACATCTTTTCCTTGCCTCTTGAAATCTTTCAAATGCTTAAGAAGGAGGTACTAAACTTAATTGTATTTTGTCAATGAAAGAACTAAGTTCTAAATGTATGATCCTATCTGTGACTCAGTTTGCTCATCTGTGAAGTTGGAATAATTGTAGTGCCTAGTTCATAGGGATGTTATGATGATTATATAAACAAACATAAAAAGTGCTTAGAACAGTGACCACCATTTAGTTAGGCACTATTCTATGGTTTAAGTATTATGATGACATCATATAAAGTGTGTAGTTTATAGAAACATGTTCAAAATATGAATATAATTTGTTTTACTTATACACATCCTTATAGCAAAAGTCTATGCCCTAAAATGATTAATATCAGCAATCTCCAGATGGAAAGGTGAAGTTCTGTTATGCATTATATATTCATATACACAATGAACTCCATATGTAACTTTTATATAATATATAAAAATTGTAAATATGTAGATATGTACATTTTATAAAATTAACATGAGATATTTTACTAATTAAAAATAAAGTGCTGTAGCAGAATAAACTGAACTGAAGTTTTCTTCATGTATTGAATCTGGAAATAAAGAGTTGCTTTAAAATAATATTCCTAAATACAAAGCAATTTTATAAGTTTCTTTTCAAATTACCTACTTCTCTATTTGCATGAGTTTATTTTTCTAGCATAATATGTGAAACAGTGTTTTTCACATTACCGGGTATATTGCAAAATGAAATTATATGCATTTCCAAAATAAAATCTTTTTCTGAAATTAATTTTGAAAATAAATATATGCTCTTTGTTATAACTCATTTCCTCTCAAGTAATACAAGGATAAAGAAAATTCTCTTATTTCATGCCTGCAAGATTAATATCTCAGCAACTACAAATATTTCAAGAATAACTGTAATAAACCAAAATGAAAATGCGTGGCTGATAACATCTTCAGTTCACCTCAGGAGTGCATGCCAAGCTAAGATGAGTTCATATCCAAGGTAGTGTCTCTACCAAACACATTGAAGCACCCAAGAGACAAAATGAACTTAAATTTAAAAAACATATAAACTGTTTGACTAGATTTAAGGATCCATTTACTCAATCCATACCATAATGCACAATTTCAAACAGGGTCACGTTCCAGGGAATGCAAGTGTCTTTGAGAATACATAAAATGTAGTCTGGTAATCAATCTATCCAATACTAGATTAATTCCATGATACCAGATGTAACTTCTTGTCAAAACATTATTCTTTGTATGTTTTTCATGTTATATTATCTGTATGTGTGCTATTATATTACCTTACCCTCTTTCAAGAGTTAGGATGCTATTTTTAAAAATAAACTATATGATCTATGACTGGAGTAACTGTATTGAAAGACAGTGAATGACAACATACTTAGACAATATATCTTTCATGACACTACCTCAACTCCCACTCTAGTAGATTAACTTCAGGCACACAGGCTCAACTCTCTCGACCCAGAGATGGGGCAGTACTCATTTCTTATAAGTAACTTTTTACTGGAGTTGGCAGTATATAACCTAGAGGCAGTTTAGAGCATTTTTATCTGATGGTGCTCTCCAAACTTGTAATAATATGGCAGACTTTGTTTATGAATTTAGAATGCAGGAGTCACTTATACCTATGTGAACTCATTTGATCCACACATTAGTTGTATGGGGTAAGTATGCTCACATTAGCCCCCTTTTTACAGATGAGGAAATGATTATTCTAAGGGGTTACCAGACTTGCTCGTGCTCACAGATTGAAGCACAAAGACAATTGTTAGGATTCCAGTCATGATCACTGAGCAAGAAACTAAAGGGCTGCATGTATTGACTTAATTAAGAAAGTAACTTTTTAACATGAAAAATGAAAGTCTCCAATTATTCTAACTATATTTTGATAAATGCAAATTATAATGGCATAGCTATTAAATGTTGAGACACGATTGTTTTACAACTCTCCAAGTTTTTCTTCAAACTAATCTTATGTTGACTTTTAACCAAGAAATTCTCTAAATATGACATCAGACATGGGATTTTACAAATGTGATTACTTAGAAAGTACTGGAAAACTCTGGAAGCTAAAGAAATCCCTAACGCAAGATGTTTCATTTGCTATACTCCTCTTAGAGAAAATTGGTTATAATAGTCACATATTGCAGAGACCCTGCCCTCATTAAAGTAGTATCTAAGTACAGGCCCTAATTATGACCAATATTTCAGTGTCTTATTCACATTGCTTTGAGGTCTTTATGATATCTTTAATGTGCTTTTATGATTTAACATCAGGATCATTAATATTGTCACCCTGGAGTCTTTTGAATACACCAGGTTATCTTAAGATTTTGGACCATTGCACAAGCTGTCTCATCTATCTGTGTATTCTTCCTTCTATTGTAATTGATGAACTCCTTATCCTTAAAACATGGGTTCAAGCACTGTCTTTCTCAAACCAAATTCTCACCATCATAGCCTGGATTACTGCTGACCCAGAATATTCCTAAGCAACACATACTTTCTCCTTCACTCATCGTGAACTTCATTCATTCCCTCATTCAATATTTGCCTAAATATCTTCTCCTTGTCAGGCAATGGAGTGAGAGCAGGCATCATACTGGGTTTAAACAGAAGTTTTAAATGTGCTTTCATGGTTTGGCTTAATTCAGTTCTAAGAAATTTTTCTTGTGTTATTTCTTTGCCATTTTACTTTCTTCCTTTTTTAATCTAGTCTTTTCTTCTGCAACTTATGTTAGTGGGATCACTGATCTTCTGCATTATTCTCTAATTGTCTTAACGCTTTTTTTGTAACCAATTGTCCCAGTTTTTGATTTACACTTTTTGAAAATTGACGCAGCTTTGTGTTGCAATTTTTTTATTGACTTAAACTACTTGTATGAACGACTAGGTAAAACACACTGTCATTTACTGAGATTCCGAAGACTGGTGGAGGAAAAGTTTTGTGAGTGAGAGAAGTTAAGTCTGTTTCAGACACATTAGATTTGACCACTCTTGCTGAAAGTAATGAATGCAAGAGTTGTTAGACTCACAGTCCTAGCAAGAGATAAAAATTTTGATGGTCATGAGCATCTTCATGGCAGTTAAAGTCAAAGAAATGAATGGAATCACTGGAAAAAAAAAGAATGTGATTAGAGGGGCATCCTGCAACCAAGCTATCAGGAACTCCAAGAATTAGAGCTTGATAGAGGATTATGAGATAGCCAGGAACTGAAAAGGAGTTATGAATAAGATTGGAGAAGATGTCACAGAAACCAAGAAACACATGAATAAAAACAAATCAGAGATTTGTTCACTGCCTTGGCCAAATGGATGGCAATGATAAACTTGCCACAAGTCATTTTAGTGGAGCAATTGGTAAGGAAGCAATTCTTCATAGGGTTAATGAGTAAAAAATAATTCCTTAGAGAAAATTTTGAGGACAGGTAGTACACATACACACACACACACACACACACACACACACACACACACACACATTCCTAAAGACTATAATATATATTCCTAAAGACTTTGGTGCCAGTAGAGGTTTTAGTGTTTTCTATAGCTTTTCTTTCACTTACATAAATATACACAAAACCATATTATCGCCTGGATTAGTAACTATGGTGCTTGCCTTTACAGAGATCATAAAATTTTAGTAAAAGATTCTGTCCCTCGAGCAATGTAACTTTAACAAACTTGTTAAGCGTTATAATAGCTGCATGTCCAATGTGCTCTCTGACCACAAGAGAAGAGAGCAATAAATTCTTCCTAAGTGGTTTAGGTAAGTTTCCACAAAAAAAGGAGGACATTTTGCTACACAGTGAAGCATGAGTATTATTTTGCTAGGGAGATAAATAGGGGTGGAAGAAAAAATCATTTAAGGTAGGAAAAAAGCCAAGACATTTACGCTGACGAGTTTATGGGGACTAGAGATCAGTGGAGAAATAAGAGAACTACTAGGAGACAGACAGTAAGGCTGTAAATTAAGTTGGAAAAGAAAGGTGTTGTTTAATTGAAAAGGACCTTGTGTGCCCCACTAATACACAACAGTACAAGAGCAGTATCTTGTGATAATAGAGTTTATAGAGCACTTACAGTATTCCTGACATTATGATAAGCAGTTCTATGATTTTTATAATTGAACAATTTAAAATTTCTTGAAGATAGATGTGTCTGTGTTCCACTTTAAGAACAAATATGAAAAAAAAAAATAAACATGTATAACCAGACCAATACAGTGGCATGCCCTAAGTCATTGTATTAGGAAAAGCTCACTATTGTAACAAATAACCCTAGAATTTTAATGAATTAACCAAGGAAAGTTTATGTCTCAGTCACATAAAACCCAATAGCATATGCTTGAAAAAACATTCTATACAGTGATTCAGGGATCTGCTGTGGTTCTAACCTCTTACGAGTTCTCAGAGTCCTCCAAATTGATCTGGTAAATAAGGAAAAGAGTATGGAAAAGATACCACCCAATATTACATGTTTAACAACTTGAAGAATTTTCTGCATTGTATCAATTATTACATGCTGGTTTCTCTTATTTTCTATGAAATATCAAAAGTTTGGTAAAAGGTTGAACGTGTGCTAGGGGTATGTAAAAAATGAGATTTTTAAAAATCATGTGCATCACAGATTTTAAAAATCTGTAAGAACAACTCTTTTAGCCACTGAGAAGCCTTTCTGCCTCTTAAGGAAAACAATATGAACAGGACTTTGTAACTCAAATGCTAGGCTCTTCTTGATGTTTGGTCCACAACAAGGTGTCTCTTTTGGGAATGCAGGGAAGATCAGAAGTTTCTCTGGGAAGACGATCTTATCTACTCCCTTCCTTTGTTTCCATTTTTTCTACCTTGAACATTTCTAGGGGATCTGTCATTTGCAAAAGTGGAAAGAGATGACCTGGTGAGATGGAGGGGGCTGTGTGGATTATGAGTCACTGATACTCCTCTTGTAGTTTGTTGAATAGTGTCCCTCAGAAAGGTCATGTCCACTCGGAACCAAAGAATGTGTTCTAGTTTAAATAAGACATTTGCAGATATACTTCAATAAGGATCTCAAAATTAAATCATTCTGATCTAGGATGGGACTTCAACCTAATTACTAGTGTCCCTGTAAGAACAGAGTGACAGAGAGAAAACCATATGAAGACAAAGACCACGGGAGTTACGTTGCCACAAGGTAAGTCACCAGAAGCTGGAGGAGGGAAGGAAAGGCGGACTTCCACGATCTGCAGAGGGAGTGTGGCCCCGCCAACTCTTCTATTTCATGTTTGTGGCTTCCAGATTGTAAGAGAATAAATTTCTGTTGTTCTAAACCATCCAGTTTTCAGTAATTTGTTTCAATATCCTTGGTAAACTAATATTCTTACACTAATTTTGCAAATGCGACCAAACTAGAAACTTCTGAGTTATTTTTAAAATTTCCCCCTCAGTGTTTCTCAAAATTAATCAGGAGTTATTTTTATACATTTCACTATGAAATGTTTTGGATTTATACATTCTATATTCACTGTCCTCTCCCTCCCTCACCATTCCTTATTTTTCTGTTTTTCATAGCTTAGGGAATCATTATCTTTGGTCTGGAATTGCAATATATTCTCTGTCTTTAGCCTTTCTGTGAATCCCATTGCAAGTATAGCTTTTTTTTTTCCTTGCAGTCATATATGATCAGACTATCCTTTCCCCAGGAGCCGGGAAGTGATTGAGCCTAGTATATATCAAAGCTAAGCTAATAAAATAATGCTTTGTAGTCTATAACTCTAGCTCTTTCAGCGTAACAAAATACAAAAGCTTTATCCACAGATTCTCCTAAAATTAGATTTCAAAGTATACGTAGACAGAGGCAGTTCTCCTCTTTTCGTCTTTCAGGACCTCCAAAGCAACAGAAAGAGACAGGCGTGGGGGATGGTGTGTGTATTGGTTTTCTAGAGCTGCTGAGACAAATTACTGCAAACTTGGTGACTTGTAGCAAGGGATATTTATTTTCTCACAGTTCTGATGAGGAGATGTTCTGGGCATAAGTCACACATCTCCAAAAGCTGCCTCCACTTACTCCCTTTTGGACACTGATCAGTGCTCTTAAATTCAAAGACCTCCAGTCTCCATCTGTAAAATAGGAATAATTCATTCCTAATCCATGTGTTGGTGAAGGGCGCCAGAGGAGATAATCCAGGTAAAGAATGCAGCTCGATAGACCATAAGCATTCTATAAATACTGGTTATTGGTAATACTTAGCACAGCAAGGGCTCCATGAGTATTAGCAATTATAGTAATAGGCATAAAGTTTCTGTCCCCATTTTACGTATGGGCAGAGACTGCATGATGTTTGAAATGAAATTGAAGGACCTGGAATCAGGCGGAGCTGATTTGAATCTTGTTTCCACTAGTCCTGCCTTGGACTAGTTTCTTAACTTTTTGTAAGCATTAGTATCCTCATATCTAACATGGACTTACTAATGGTACCCACCCACAGGATAGCTATAAATAGTGTAAAAGAGAAGATAAGTAAAGTGATTCATATATGCCTTGCACATACATAATAAGCAATTGCAAAATAATAGCCACATTATTATAATAGTAAAATAGTACCATAATTTACTCAGTTTCTTCTAAGTACCAGATCCTTTTCCAAGGTCTTCTGAAGATGATTTCATTGAAGTATCAGGACAATTAGATGAATTAAGTACTGCGACTATCCTTATTTTATAGTCAAGAAAACAGAACTTTTTGGGGACTGGTTTAAAGTCACAGAATCAGTAAGGAGAGGATGAAGCTAGAGCTCAAGCCCATGATCTGGCATTAGAACTGAGCCTCTTAAATGTCTAACTTTATATAAATCATTGAATAGACTACATAAGGATACAGTGTCTGTCCCCAAGCACATTCAATAGCAAACTCTTTCAGACACACAAGGCCCCATGCTAAGTGAGAAATCAGTAATCCAGAGTGAAGACCTTTAAGTTAAGAGGTTAGAACTTGCATCTGGTACTTCAGGGCTATGTGGAGATTAAGAATGAGGCAGAAAACTGATTTGAGCTACAAAAATCAACAAGCTAGACATCAGCGGGGAAAATACAAGGACTCAATGCTTCCAAATGAAAGAAGGCTGGACCCCGAAAAAATTGAATCTATAAAGTCACGAAATCACTTACTGTAAATCAGATTTCACTTTTCCAAGCATATTAGCTTCCTTCAAGAAAATTCTTTTTGAATTTGCATACCAGGGAATACCTTACTGTTTTTTTTTAAATTCAGAGATATATAGTATTCTATAAATAAAGTATCATCAAGGAAGTTTTGATATATTATAGTATTTTAATTATGGATTTAGAAGTTTATCTGCAAGTTAAAGTAGATAGGAAACAAAATAAATGTTTATAGTTTTAAATTGTCTCAAATGCCAATCAATCCTTATTTGTAGGTATTAAATGAAGGGACATAAGCTTATTATCATATATATCAAAATACAAATCATATAAATCTCTCAGCTTTCCCATTCTAAATTGCATTCCCATTCTGAATTGTACATTTACAATAGGAAGACCAGCTCGTATTTATTCACAAACTTGCATTTTCTTTCATCAGATTTCAAACTTTTTATCACCATTAAATTGTGAAAGAAGCAGTAAGAAAATTTCTTTTGTTAATTCCCAATTTCTAAAGGCAAGTGCAAGATTCCCAATACTATTTGGTACCAGCTGAGTCACCTCCAAGAACCTTCAGGCAGTTGATTCCCGGGACTTCTATTCATGAAAACCACCGAAGCTGTCATGCAGCTGTACCCTGGGAGGTTGCCATGGCAACATGTGAGCATGACCCTACTAATGCAGATGCAAGTTTGGTCACATCCAGCACAGTCAACAAAAAGACAACACACAACACCCATCTGTATCCAGGGTATAAAATCATCAATATGTGAGCCTAGAAAAGAATTCAAAGGAGAGTAATATACAAACCCTCTTGACTATTGATTTCAGTACTCTGGAATTATATTTGCATTCCCCCAGTTTTATCTCACCTTCAATAGCCAATCTTTACTGACAATTTATATATATAAAATATATCTTCCTATCTCACTCTCTCCATTTTCATCACCTTCAACGATACTATTGCAATCCTTCACCCAAATTACTGCAACAGTCCCTGCTCAATTAGTTTCTCTCCTGACACATTCCATACTCCTCATACAGCTGCATGGCTGAACTGCTTCACTCAGATGTCACTTTCTAAGCAACACCCTCCACTAATGGAGTAAGGTTTGGAAAGGGAAAAGCAAGACATACCTGAAATATGTGTGACAAAAATTTTAAAAGTGCCCCCAAACTGATGAGAACATGTTGAAAGGACAAATGAGCCAGCTTGAGTGAGCTCCCACTAGCCTAATATGGAATGATTTGTGTTCCAAAATAAATAATGCATAGATAGATTTTAAACTATAGATAAAAACCAGAATCCATGAAATCATTCTGAAAATAAAATAATAAATACATAAACAAGTAAACATTTTTAAGACAAATAAGTAAATAAGAATGGCAGCTAATGTAAAAGGAGTGAAACAATTATAAAAATCAACCATAATAATAATGATAATAATAGATTTGTGTAAGAATGATCAATAATGCTAAATACCGTTAAGTAAAAATGTTTAACAGAAACCAGGGTATTTACAGATTTTCAAAGTTATCTTTCAACAGAGAGAAAAATGGTAACTTTCCAGTGCAGAAAACTAGCAGATTAATCCACCTTAAACACTAGTCAAAGTTGACATCACTAATTAATGGGAAAAAGAGATATACAGTATATCTCCTAATGATGTAGTAAGTCATAACTTCTGTATTATTCCTGTAAAAAGACATCACTTAATTGGTATTCCTGCCAAAAACATATTACCTGAATATAATCATGATAGAGCATCAGACAACCTCTGAAGGACTTTGTGTCTGTACTTCAACTGAACTCTTCAAAATGTCAGTGTTATGAAAGACAAAGGCTAGGACCTCCTTCAGACCAAGGAGACCAAGGAGACAATGCATGGAAAGTAAATGCAGTGAGTGATCCTGGAATAGATTCGGGTTCCAGACAATGAAATTAATTTCTGTTAAAAAAAAAAAAAACTTTAGAGAGACAATTGGGAAATTCAAACATACTTTATGTATTAGACATTAGTGCATCAGTGTTGAAATTACTAAATTTGTTAATTGCATTAGAGTTATATGAAAGAATGTCGTTTTTCTTTAGAAAAACTGGAATACTTTGGGGTAAAGGATCATTGTTGTCTATAACATTCTGAGAACTCAATAGTATAATAATAATAATAGTAATCATGGTTTTCTATACAAAGAGAGAATACATATGACAAATCACAAATGTAGGTCAAGGGTACAAAGGAATTCATTGTATTATTATTGCAAATTTTCCGTTAGATTTTTGTTCAAAATAAAAAGCCAAAAACGTAAAAACCAATTTTAAAAATATATGGGGTTTTTTGGTTGCTTCTTTTAAACCCCTTGAATAGCTTCCCATTTCTGTTATAATTAAATTATATTTATAAAATGTCCCAACCACCATTCCTTGGGTCCTTACACAGAGCAAATATAGTGATCACATGGGTTTTCTTTTCTGTCCAAGAGGAACCATTATTTTTCATGCCTCTCAGATATTCTTCTTTCCCCTATTTGCATGATGATTTTATACGTATCTATCATCTATTTATCTATCATCTATTCTTTTTCCTTTCTTTTCTATTTGTTTTCTTTTCTTTTTTCTTTTTTTTTTTTTTTTTTTTTTTTTTTTTTTTTTGAGTCAGAGTCTCATTCTGACGCCCGTGATGGAGTGCAGTGGCTCGCTCACGCCACCGCAGCCTCGACCTGCGGGGCTCAGGCCATCCTTCCGCCTTAGCCTTCCAAGTAGCTGGAACTACAGGCGCACATTACTATGCCGGCCAATTTTTTGATATATCATAGAGATGAGGTCTCACCAGGTTGCCCAGGCTGGTCTCAATCGCCGGGCTCAGACAGTCCTCTCACTTCGGCCTCCCAAAGTGCTGGGATTACAGGCTTGAGTCACTGCGTCCAGCCTGTTTTCATTCTATAAAGTTCTCTTTAGAGAAGTCTTCTCTGAATAATTACCCTTATTCCAGTTTTTTCTATCAGAGTCCTTCACCTATTTCTTTCATAACACTTAAAAAATGGACAGTTATTCAGTTGCATCGTCCCTTTGTTTATTCGCCAGTTCTATCGTTTTGGGTTCATCTTCATGCTTCAAGTCAGAAAATACAGATATCTGGCTCACTGCCCTAGTCCCATCCCAGCGCCTTCTGCAGAGCAGGGCCACCTGAATGCGTTTTCTGCTTGCTAATCAATAGTGCAGTGATGGGCTAGGCAAACATGTATGGCTTCCTTTCAGTTCTGTTTTATCCCTCTTCTTTGATAGCTCAGGAGTGAGGGAGGGGTTCTCTCTCCTTCCATTCCTCCCTGGCCTTTTACTCTAATAGTCCCTGTAAGATTATTCAGAAAGTTTCCTGCTCTGCAAAATAGGTTAGTTTCATAAATATAGGTCTTATGCAGTCAATCCTAATACATGAATTCTCTAAACAACAAAGCTATTTTCCAGTCTCTGGAATTGAAACTAACTCATTCTGAAATGGTTCATTCCACCTCTGAGTGCGTTTCAGTGTTACAAACTCTTTTTTCTTGGTTCTCTTCATTTTGTGTTTGTATCAACCATATTTCTTGACCCACTCAGAATAAACTTAATCCCTCTATTAGGTAAATCTTTCATGTCTCAGTTTTGCTTGGTTTTTGTCCCCACCCCCCACCCTCGGAGCTCACCTCTGTTGGTCTTTTCTCCTTTGGTCTAATTAAAAACATCTTTCTTCTTTTTTGAGAAAATTAAATGAATTTTTTTGTACTGGAATATTTTCTTAGTGTCTAGTGTGGTGGGGGAACATTTTCTTCATGGTCCTGCTCTAAGTTAAAGCAGAAATGAAGACTGTGATATTCAGTCCCTTTCTTTTAAGTTGGTCAAATGTGTTGTCTCTAAAAGAAGACGATATTCCCTTTCTGAGGGTTTTCTTCAGCCAAATTCTCTCTCAAATTAAGCTTTCTTGTATTACAATTTAGTGTACATAAAGTAAATGTCCGGCCGCACTACATGAAAAACATTGATAATTGAGCACTTTATGTCAGTTACATGTTGATATGGAAATTCTTCCCTACTTGGTACCTATCATTTAGGTATACTTATCCTAATTTTCCACATCCAGAAATGAAGAGGTTAAATAATTTGTCCAAAGATACAAAAATTATAGGTAATAGAACTTGATTTTTACCTTCATTTTATATCAAATTGTTGAATAAAATAAAAGTGAAATTTTAAAATATATATATATATATAATGTTAACAAATTATTCAGATACTGGTACAAGGATTATTAAATAGAATGAATATGTAACAAACCACTAAAAACATTACTAAATATAATTAAGAAAAAATAAAAGGTCTAAGGGCTGTGTCTGATTGCAAGTAAAATATTAGCACATACTTTACCAATGGTTGGCACAGGAATGATGTTGGCAGTAGGATTTGAGAAATGGGGGCAATATAATAATTTCAGGGGTAATAAAACATTAAAATGAAAGAATGAGTATCTAACCCTTTTAACAAATTAGATCTTTATTATAATAGTGTCTAATACTGATCATTGGCCTTTAAAAGATGCCAGAATAATTGGAAAGAGTCCAAACAATACAAACAGAAATAATGAAATTGGCAAAAAAAAAATCAAATGTAATAAGGCACCATAATTACTTGCTAAATGAATGTATGAATTAATGGATGAAATTGGCTCTTTATACTGGAACAAAAAAAAAAATACTAAAGGGTGACCTGATTCCAGCCTTGAAGGATTAAATAGAACTGTGCTCTGCATTTGTGAAACTTTTAAAAGAAGTCTTTAAAAAGTGGTCTTTTCATTAGATTTTAAGAATAAATTCTATATCATCATGACACAGTAGTGAAATATATTGCCATGTATGTGGTGGACAGATGTTCATAAATGATTAAGAAAAGAATAGAAAAGATGGTTACCAATGACTTGGGTTTGGGGGATCAGAATCATGCATCAGACTATAACTTTCATCATGGTCTCCTTCTCCACAACAACTAAATCTGACTTAGAGTCTTTAAAGAACTTCCCCTAGGATATTCTCAAGTCTCTCCAACTTTTTTTTATTTGGATTATTCTCTCTCTCTCTCTCTCTCTCTTTCTCTCTCTCTCTGTCTCTGTCTCTCTCAAATCAGAGTAACAATTTTATTACATATTTTCTAAAACTAAAAAGCACTAAAATGAGAAGTTAAACACACCAGAGAAGTGGAATAAAAAGTATTCGCAGAAACAAATAGCTGAATACCACTTGTTCTCACTTATAACTGGACCCTGATCACTGGTTACAGGAGCACAAGGTTGGGACAAACAGAAGCTGGATACTGCTACGGGAGGGAGCGAAGTAGGAGGGAAGAGGCACGTGGCAATAAACTGGGTACCAGGTTCACAATCGGGGGAGAGAGGGTCTGCTAGAAGTCCCAACTTCACCTGCATGTAACTTTCTTATGCAGTAAATCCCCTCTTATATTCCATAATTCCAGAATACAAATAAAATTTTTTAAAGTGTTCAAGGTTAGACTAAAATGGAGAATGAATATAATCAAGAGGAAATTTAAAAATCCATACTGTAAATTGAATTCCTTTCTCTCATTTCTTTCCCTCTAATCACTTTTTGAAGCATGTCTAACAAACCTTGGAACCATCTTATACAGACAACCTGGTTTTATCCACCCATTGTCTTAAAAAAAAAAAATCTCCCCACCAGGCATGGTGGCTCACTACTGCAATCCCAGCACTTTGGGAGGCCAAGGCAAAAGGACTGCCCGAGCCCAGAAGTTTGAGAGCAACCTAGGCAACATGGCTAGACTTCGTTTCTACAATTAGTCAAAAAATTAGCCAGGCATGGTGGTTCACATCTGTAGTCCCAGTTACTTGGGAGGCTGAGGCAGAGGTTCTATTGCACTCCACCCTGGGTTACAGAGTGAGACTAGGACTAAAAAATAAAAATAAAAAATAAAAATAAACTTTTCTTCCATTAAAGGTCTCCACAGAAGTCCCACTGAATAAATTCCTAAGTGCAACGATTGCTCCCCAAAATAGCATATTAATATCAAAATAGTGATTAGTAGCTTCTGTGTTTCTCAAGGACCTCTGAGAAGCAGAGGTAAAGATTGAATCCTATGGGCAAGAAACACCTGTGAAAGAAAATGGGGAGAAAATTGAGGAAGGCTGGGAGTATCATCTGGTCACAATGCAATTCTGATCTCAAGTGAAGGAAAGAAGGGAGAAAGGAAGCTTGGTATAAACAACTTAGACTGTCTAACAGTTTTAAGGAAAATTCAGCAAGACTGATGAGTCTGTGAGCTAAAATCATGTGTCAGAAGGAGTCCACCCATCAGCTGCTCCCTCAGGAACAGTCTGTCTTAGTATCTCTGCCACATTCAGTCACTGGTATTTACAAAGCAACAGATTTCAGAATCACCAGTGGATACTCTAAATCAGTTTCACCTTCTTCAGTCTAAGATCAGAGAGGCATATTCCCATGTTCATCTCAAACAGTTTCTTGTAGCCTAATGGTGCCACTCACTCTGTTAAATGCTCTGAGATGAATTGAATCTTCATAGAGCTTCTCCAATATCCCATAATGACTAAGTGACAAAGAATGAATTCCAGTTCACATCTCTGTGACTCATCAGCCCTTGCTCTTAACCTCCACTGCCTACCTCTCACTAGACTATTCTACCTGATTACCCTTTTAAAAAAATCCAACAGGCATAATATAGGCTATAATTTAGAGCTATTTCTGCATGATTTTTATTGTGATGGGGGAAGAACAGTTCAATCTAACCCTTCGAATTCTTAAAAACTATACTTTGGCCATTTATTCTCTGATGAACAGCACAAATTCTCTTCATAGATTTGCACAAAATTTGTGACCCTGTGTTTACATTATCACTACTTCCTGTGCTGCATATTCATTAAGACCTGTTAATATCTACTACACTCATGTTGCTGATGGGTTGTTGTTGTAGATCTATCTTATTTCTGGAAGTTTAAAAACAATTAGCATCTACCCCTGTGAATACATTCCGCCTGCTGTCCTTAACCATATTTTCCTTTTTCACCGTCCCAATACTATGCCAATTTTCCATCTCATATTTTAGTGGTTGTTGCTTTTATCACTTGCATTTCATCTTGATTTTAGAATATGCTTTGTGTTCTCTCTGACCTTGTCAGCTACAAACACTAGGTCCAGTATTTTAAATAAATCTCTATCAATTTTGTGTTTTTCCTGAATATGCCTCTGATTCTCTTCTGCAAATGATTTCATCAACCATCTACTTAATGGTAATTAGGTATTTTATTTTTTTTCCAAATTAAAAAAAATTATTGAGGTATCATTTACAAACACTGAATCATCTTACTTAACAATCTGTGGTTTTGACACACAAATAAAGTCATGTAAACACCATTACAACCAAGATATAGAAGAGTTCCGTTACCTCCTAAAATTCCCCTGTGGACATTTCTTCACCTCCAGCCTGGGTGATAGAGTGAGATTAGGACTAAAAAATTTTCCCTTTGGACCCCACCCCAGCCCCCATCATCAGCTCCTAATAACCACTAATAGCCGGGCTCGGTGGCTCAGCCTGTAATCCCTCACCTTTGGGAGGCTGAGGTGAGTGGATTACCTGAGCCCGTGGGTTCGAGACCCGC
The DNA here is from genome assembly GCF_000164805.1 of Carlito syrichta. Lineage (NCBI taxonomy): Eukaryota > Metazoa > Chordata > Mammalia > Primates > Tarsiidae > Carlito > Carlito syrichta. The sequence continues at coordinate 524,787 of NW_007245764.1, forward strand.
CTGGGCAGCAAGACCTCATCTCTACAATAAATCAAAAATCAGCCAGGCGTAGCAGTGCATGCCTGTAGTTCTGACTACTCGGAAGCCTGAGGAGGAAGGATGCCGGAGCCCAGCAGGTCGAGCCTCCAGGAGCCGCTCCCGGCCACTGCACTCCAGTCTGGGTGACAGAGTGAGACTCCAACTCAAAAAAAAAACACTAATCTTTCTCTAGCTCTGTAGTTTTACCTTTTTTCACAATAGTATATAAATGGATGAATATGATATTAACCTTTGTATCTGGTCTCTCAGTATAATGAGATTCACCTATGTGGACAGCCAGCGATATTACAATAGGAGAAAATTACATCTATTGAAGAAAGATTCATTTGGTAAGTCTATTTTATATAATATATAGTTTTTATGATTTATTGAATTCCTAACATGTGTAATGCCATGGGCTTGCTGCTTTCCATGATATCATTCCATTCCATCCTTAATACAATTCAACAGTGACATTAGTATGATGTCCATTTTACAGATGATAAAATCAGAGTTTAAGTAACTTGCTTAACAGTTAACTTTTCAAAGTTAGTAAATAAGTGATGTATAATTCATCCCCAGAACTGCCCAAATTCAAAGTCTATGCATTTTAATTGCACTATTAGTTCATTCTTAATCTCAGTTTAGAATATAATCCAAAGTAACTTTCTTAATCGTATTATATATCAACTCTCATTTTTAAGTCAAACAACACATCTTCAATCTGTGATAATTATATGGAAAGTGTGTTTTTCTACTGTAATTATTTTTCAAACGTGAAGTTTGCAAAACATATTTATTCTGTTGTGTACCATGTTGTTTCTTTATACTAGGTAGCCTAATTTTTAATGTTTCTGTCTAAAAACATCATTATTAATAGATCTATTGCTTGTTTGCAATTTAAAGTACAAATGGTCAGAACTCATTTACTTATTTTTTGTGTATCTGTTTTAGTTATACCAGCACAAGAACAATACATATTAAGATATTGCATGCATAGATCAACATAATCTGGTACATTTCAATAACACAATATATTGGTTTGAATTGTAAAGTATTATGTTTAAAGCGCATAAAGAAAACTTACAGGACCATATCAGATTCAAACAGTATGAATAATATTTACACTGAATCATAAAATTGAACATGAAATTTGCACAAAGAGTAATTTTTTTTAATTGCATTAAATTCAGAAGCAATCTTTGCACCTTCATAACAATGCACCTTTAGGAATTCACACAGAACATTCTTCATTTTTTTATCCCTTCTCATAGTCTCTTTTACAGAAATAATTTTGAACAAACTGTATTTACAATCTTCATTGATATATCTCTGAATTTGGAGTTAGACATTATGAATTTAAATCCTAGCTCTGCTTTCATTTTAGTTATGTACTTTATCTTTTATTCTTTTTGTCTTGTTTTTCTTTTTTATTTTAAAGATATAGGGTACAATTCAGGGTTAGGTACATATGCGGTCATCGTACAGGTAAAACTTGGGTACCCTTATTGATGTTATGTGCTCTCCTCCCTCCCCTGTAGAGTCCCACTACTGCCAATTTATGTAGAAATTTATATGGGCCGGCTCGGTGGCTCAGCCTGTAATCCCGCACCTTTGGGAGGCTGAGGTGAGTGGATTGCCTGAGCCCACGGGTTCGAGACCC